>NC_052156.1:96680993-96845993 GCF_902713615.1 Scyliorhinus canicula
AGCGAGAGGGGGGAGCGAGAGGGGGGAGCGAGAGGGGGAGCGAGAGGGGGGAGCGAGAGGGGGGGAGCGAGAGGGGGGAGCGAGAGGGGGGAGCGAGAGGGGGGAGCGAGAGGGGGGAGCGAGAGGGGGGAGCGAGAGGGGGGAGCGAGAGGGGGGAGCGAGAGGGGGGAGCGAGAGGGGGGGAGCGAGAGGGGGGAGCGAGAGGGGGGAGCGAGAGGGGGGAGCGAGAGGGGGGAGCGAGAGGGGGGAGCGAGAGGGGGGAGCGAGAGAGGGGGGAGCGAGAGGGGGGAGCGAGAGGGGGGAGCGAGAGGGGGGAGCGAGAGGGGGGAGCGAGAGGGGGGAGCGAGAGGGGGGAGCGGGAGGGGGGAGCGGGAGGGGGGAGCGGGAGGGGGGAGCGGGAGGGGGGGAGCGGGAGGGGGGAGCGGGAGGGGGGAGCGGGAGGGGGGAGCGGAGGGGGAGCCGGAGGGGGAGCCGGAGGGGGAGCCGGAGGGGGAGCCGGAGGGGGAGCGAGGGCGCGCGGAGGGGGAGCCGAGGGCGCGGCGGAGGGGGAGCCGAGGGCGCGGCGGAGGGGGAGCCGAGGGCGCGGCGGAGGGGGAGCCGAGGGCGCGGCGGAGGGGGAGCCGAGGGCGCGGCGGAGGGGGAGCCGAGGGCGCGGCGGAGGGGGAGCCGAGGGCGCGGCGGAGGGGGAGCCGAGGGCGCGGCGGAGGGGGAGCCGAGGGCGCGGCGGAGGGGGAGCCGAGGGCGCGGCGGAGGGGGAGCCGAGGGCGCGGCGGAGGGGGAGCCGAGGGCGCGGCGGAGGGGGAGCCGAGGGCGCGGCGGAGGGGGAGCCGAGGGCGCGGCGGAGGGGGAGCCGAGGGCGCGGCGGAGGGGGAGCCGAGGGCGCGGCGGAGGGGGAGCCGAGGGCGCGGCGGAGGGGGAGCCGAGGGCGCGGCGGAGGGGGAGCCGAGGGCGCGGCGGAGGGGGAGCCGAGGGCGCGGCGGAGGGGGAGCCGAGGGCGCGGCGGAGGGGGAGCCGAGGGCGTGGCGGAGGGGGAGCCGAGGGCGCGGCGGAGGACATGGCAGAGGGGGAGCCGAGGGCGTGGCGGAGGACGTGGCCTTGGGGGAGGTGAGGGCTCAAAGTGAAGAACCAAATCCAGGTGATTCTGAATTTGACATTCCTCAAATTAAATTGGGCAACGAGGATGTTCTTAAAAATTGGGATAAATTGTCGAGTTACCTTCCAGAGGAAAAACGAACTGACCTGAAAGAGGTCAATATTGAGGCAAAACTAAAGCGCATGGGATTGTGTGAAGTTCATTTAGCTGGATAGAAAACTGGTTGGCAGAGAGAAAACAAAGAACAAAGAACAAAGAAAATTACAGCACATGAACAGGCCCTTCAGCCCTCCCAGCCTGCACCGAATCCAGATCTTTTATCTAAACCTGTTGTCTATTTTCCAAGGTCTACTTCTCTCTGTTCCCCACCCGTTCATATAGCTGTCCAGATGCATCTTAAATGATGCTATCGTACCCGCCTCTACCACCTCCGCTGGCAAAGCATTCCAGTCACCCACCACCCTCTGCGTAAAAAACTTTCCACACACATCTCCCTTAAACTTTTCCCCTCTCACCTTGAAAACGTGACCCCTTGTAGTTGACACTCCCACTCTTGGAAAAAGCTTGTTGCTATCCACCCTGTGCATACCCCTCAATTTTGTGGACCTCAATCAGGTCCCCCCTCAACCTCCGTCTTTCCAATGAAAACAATCCTATCTACTCAACCTTTCTTCATAGCTAGCACCCTCCATACCAGGCAACATCCTGGTGAACCTCCTCTGCACCCTCTCTAAAGACCGATACCAAGTTAGGTGGGAGGGTGAATTGTGACGAGGATGCAGGGATGCAGCATGGACGAATGGGCAAATCAATAAGTATGAGGTTATTCACTTTGGAAGCAAAAACAGGAAGGCAGATTACTACCTGAATGGTTGTAAATTGGGAGAGTGGAGTGTGCAGCGGGACTTGGGTGTCCTTGTGCACCAGTCGCTATGTTATTATAAATGTTTGCGTGATTTGCCTTTATTTAAAAATGTACATTTATTGTCAATTGTTCTTATTGGAAAAGTGAAAAATGAAACCATCTTTGAAGTTGATGGTTTATTTTCTTTCCTTGGGGAGCGGGGTCATGGGAGTGTCCCTTTAAGAAATGTTTTTGTCTAATCACATGGCTTCAGTGATGTCATTATGTGGGAGGAGCTGGACCCCGGCTCTGAGTTGGTTTTACTTTCGCTTTGGTTTGGGGCTTGTTTGTGGCTCTGAGTTTTTTTGCTTTTGTTTTCACATTTGACTGCTGTAGGATCAGAAAGAGAAGTGTTTTGGCCTGAATCTCTATTTTGAATTTTAAAGAGTAATTTCAAGGAAGAAAACCAATAATTACAGTTACCTATTGTTCTGGTAAAAGGGTTTTTTGATTCATGGGATGTTGTTATTAAATTGAAACATTTTCAGGGGGAAATTTATTGAGGGATATGAATAGATTACTGTGGCCGTGGTGTGGGGTATTTATGTTTGTAGTTGATGAAATGCCGATTGTGTGTGTTTATAAAATGTTCACTAAATTCGTAGATGAAGCTTGTTTTTGATTAAAAGTGCTTAAGACCTCTGTTGAATAACACTTGAAAGGCAGGCCCTTGTGCTCCTCATAACCAAAATTAATAAACAGTTGTAGGTCAGGTGAACTCCATGATGTATGTTGGAGTTTTCTAAACCCAGGCCCATAACATGAGGGCGTATCCGGGCAGTGGCAGTGAGGGCATGGCATGGATGGAGAGGGCAAGGCTGATGCGGGGAGAGTGGCGTGGCCTGGCAGCAGCAGATAGGGAGTAGCCAGAGAGGGCTAGATCCACCAGGGATGGAGGGGGAGCCGAGAGAGGGCATGGCAGTGCGGAAACGGAGAGGGCAAAGCCGAGGGGCGAAGAAGAGGGTGAGGCTTAGGGGGAGGAGAGTGACCGAGGGGAGAGATATGAGATAGCGTGGCGAAATACGGAGGAGAGAGAGTTTGAAGAAATAAGAGTGTGTGTGTGTGTGGGGGGGGGGGGGGGGGGGAGGAGTGGTAGAGATAGAGAGAGGAGGGACAGAGGCAGAAACCATCATAGAGCGAGTAAATGGAGGGAGAGATAGTGAGAGAGAAACTGCCAGAACATACCAAAGAGCAATTGGAAAAGTATTGTCCAGGCTTTGCTGCCGATCAAAACGGATTACTTCAGCACTTTAGAATTTGTGAATGTTAATGAAGACTGTAAAATAATCTGCGATCATGCCCACTTCTACCTCATATTGGAAGGAATGCTGTTGATGAAGCAGCTGAAGATGGGGAGGCCGAAAACACAATCCTGAAGAACTTCTGCAATGATGTCCCGGGACCAGATTATTTGTCTCCAACAAGCATATTCATTGTCCTTTGTGCCACGCATGACTCCACCAGTGGAATGTTTGCTCCCGAGTTACTACTGACTTCAACTCTGCTCTGAGACAATGGGATTTATGCAAGACTGGGTCAGCTTAATTTGACAAAGGTCGACAATTAGGCTCACCTGTTGGATTGCGCCAGGTCAAAACATTCCACACTGCTGGGATTCCTCCCCATCTTCTCGAACAATCTGGTGTAATATTCCAGGTCCCAAGCGTCGAAGGCAAGCCCTATGGAAGGGAGATGGTGAGCATTAGCTCGAGAGTAGAGGCAGAAATCAACCTCTGGCTATTGACTTGTTGCAGCTGCTTACTGACATCCATAGCCCTGGCACCAGCGACACATATCCCATTCTGCAAATTGGGATAAGGCAGATGTCAAAGCACAATACTGAAGGAAACAGTTGGCAACACGGTAGTATAGTGGTTAGCACTATGGCTTCACAGGATCAGGGTCCCAGGTTTGATTCTCGGCTTGGGTCACTGTCTGTGCGTTCTCCCCATGTCTGCGTGGGTTTCCTCCCACAAGTCCTGCGCTATTAGGTAATTTGGACATTCTGAATTCTCCGTGTACCCGAACAGGCGCCAGAATGTGGCGACTGGGGGCTTTTCACAGTAACCTCTTTGCAATGTTAATGTAAGCCTACTTGTGACAATAAAGATTATTATTTTAAACGGAAAGGAGTATAGAAACTGCAGCGGTGATATCATTAAGGAAATTAGAAAACCAAAAAAGATCAAAACATCTTGGTGAGAAAAATGCAGGAAAATCCAATGTTGCTCAATGAATAAGAGTATAACTTCAGTCAGCCATGTTGCTGTGGGTCTGGAGTCATATGTAGGCCAGACCAGGTAAGGGCAACAGATTTCCTTCGCCAACGGACATTGTGAATAAGGTAAGCTTTTACAGCAATCAGTGAGTTTCATTGTCATCATGACTGTGACAAGTTAAATATTCCCTTAGTGTTGGGTGGGGTTACTGGGTTATGGGGATAGGGTGGAGGTGTTGACCTTGGGTAGGGTGCTCTTTCCAAGAGCCGGTGCAGACTAGATGGGCTGAATGGCCTCCTTCTGCACTGTAAATTCTATGTAATCTATGTAATTCCAGATTTCTCAGCTAATTCAATTTATGAATCATCAAATCCCTACAGTGCAGGAGGCCATTTGGCCCATCAAGTATCCATGCTCCAACAGAGAAGAGTATTCGATCCAGGTCCACTCCCTTGCTCATGCCACCCTATCCCCGTAATCTAACCTGCACATCCCTGGTCCTAAGGGGCAATTTAGCATGGTCAATGCACCTAATTAGCACATCTTTGGACTTTGGGAGCACCTGAACGAAACAAACGCAGACACAGGGAGAACGTACAAACTCCAGAGTCACGCAAGACGAGACTCAAATCCGGGTTCCTGGCGCTGTGAGGCACCAGCGTTAACCACTATGCCGCCGTGCCGCCCAAAGAATTAATAACATTTGAAATCCAGCAGCTGTTATGGCAGGATTTGACCCCACGTCAGAAGACAAAACAGAAGCCTGGACTGTGTCCTCGGGCACCGTACCCCTCTCCCTATTGCTCCCAGCAAACCCAGGCACTAATCTCCAAAGTCCCATCAGAATGACCCCAGTCTTGAGCATGAATAACTCTTAAGCTGCCAAAACCTCCCTTCTCCTCGCAACCATGGATTTACACACATTCCCTCACCCAGTGACCCAAGACTTGTGCCCAATCCCCCTCAGCCAGTGACCTCAGTCTGGCACACCGTGAGTGGATAAACAGTCGGGAAACTGAAAGCAGCGCGAGAGGAGACAAGTCGGGAGATTGAAATCAGAGAGAGAGGAGGGGCAGTCGGTAGATGCAAAACAGCACAAGAGAGTCACGAGATTGAAAATAGCATGAGAGGAGAGGCAGCCGGGAGATGTCTTAGCATTTGAGGCTATGGGCCAAGTGCTGGTAAATAGGATTAGGGTTTGCAGATCAGGTGCCTTTCATGCAGCGATGCAGAGTCTATGGGCTGAAGGCCTTTTTCTGCAGTGTCGGGAGATGGAAAACAGCGCAAGAGGAGCGGCAGGCGGGAAGGTTGTAAATAGTGAGCAGAAAGACAGCCGTGAGATTGAAAACAGGGCGAGAGGAGAGACAGTCGAGAAGATTGAAAACAGCGAGCAGAGAGAGACAATCAGGAGATTGGAAATGGGGAGAGATGAGAGGCTGTCGTGAGATTGCAACCAGCACGAGAGAGGCAGTCGGAATATTGAAAACAGGGTGAGAGGAGAGACAGTCAGGGGATTAAAAAGTGAGAGGAGAGGCAGTTGGGAATTTGAAAACAGCCAGAGGAAACGCAGATTGGAGATTGAAAACAGCGCAAGTGGAGAGGCAGTCGTGAGATTGAAAACAGTGGGAGAGGTTCCGGTGGCGGCTATGAAGGAGTAGGTCGCACATTTGGTGGCTCCCGCTCGGGTCAGACCTTTGGACCTTTCCCCACGATTTTTTGTCAGATTTGATTCAGTAAATTGATGGTAGAGGCAATTGTGAAGTGGTTTCCTACATCAGTGCATGGAGAGGCAGACCAGAAGTGCTCGCAAAGGAAGAAATAGGCGAACAGAGTAGGCTTGGACTGAAGCTGCAGCGGGAGAAAGCATGGCGGACGATCGGGGTCCTGGCTTGATGACCCAGCGGAGCAGCTGATGCAGTTCATTCAGGAGGTCTTTGCCAAGCAGAAACAGGAATGCTTGGACCAGATTAAAGAATCGATTGCACGGCTGGAACTTAGATTGGATGCTCAAGACCGGGCAATCCAGAAAGTGGGGAAGGCGCTGACTGAGCAGGAGGTACATCAAACTGCGGTGGAGTTGGAGGTGGGGATGCTGAGAGACCAGCAGAAAAGGCTCCTGGAGAAGGTGGAGGATCTAGAAAATAGGTCCCGCCGGCAGAACTTGAGAATCGTTGGTCTCCCGGAGGGGTCCGAAGGAATGGACGCAGGGGCGTACATAGCGGGCATGTTCAAGAAGTTACTGGGGGATGGGATGTTTTCCCGACCTTGGAGGTGGACAGGGCTCACAGAGCACTCGCGAGGAAGCCGGGTGCGGGGGGGTCCCCCGAGGGCAATGATGGTGAGATTCCACAGGTACCTGGACAAGGAGCGTATTTTACAATGGGCCAGGCAGACAAGGAGCTGTAAATGGGAGAATAGCATCCTGCGTATCTGCCAGGATCTGAGTGCGGAGGTGGCCAGGAGAAGAGCAGGGTTCAACCAGATAAAGTCCACCCTTTTCAAGAAAAAGGTTAAGTTTGGGCTGCTGTATCCGGCCCGTCTTTTTATTTTGAGTCGCCGAGGAAGCGATGGACTTTGCTTGAAGGGCTGGTGGCGGCCTGAAAAAGTTGATTGTTTTTCGGACGTTATTTGTAATGCCTTTTGTATTGATCTGGGGCCTATTGCAGAGCTGTGAGTTAAAGTTTACATTGGCACTGATGGGGGAATGGCAGTGTGAATGTTAGATGTTGGATCTTTCGTTTGATTTTTTTCATTGTATTTTGTGGGGTTTATTCTGGCAATTGTGTTGGGATTGTTTTTCTTTTGCATATGTGTGTCCGCGCAGGGGTTTTGGGGGGGGTGGGACAATAGATGGGAGAATGCCTGGCACCATGGGCGGGGGGTGGGGTCACCAAGCTAGCTCGACGGGCTGGCTCAGTGGGGGGAAGGCTAGCTCAGTGGGGGGGGGTGAGCCGATGTTATGCTTGTTGAAGGGGTTGGTTTACATAGTGCTGTTATTGGGGGGGGTGGATGTTCTGCTAACGGGATGGGGGGGGAAACTTTTGCTGTGGGACAGAAAGGAAGTCGGGGGCGGAAGCGTGGGGCGCAGACTGAAGACTGGCCCAAGAAAGATGATGGCTAATCGGTGAAGGGGACGGGGCGATAAGCCCCCCAACCAGGCTGATCACATGGAACATAAGGGGAGCTAAATGGGTCGGTTAAGAAGGCACACGTGTTCGGGCATTTGAGGGATTGAAGGCGGACGTGGTACATAGAACATAGAACATAGAACAGTACAGCACAGAACAGGCCCTTCAGCCCTCAATGTTGTGCCGAACAATGATCACCCTACTCAAACCCACGTATCCACCCTATACCCGTTGTGGTGATCACAAGTTAACTAGATGCAATACAACTGAGCAAACACTAGAGGGGGCACGGGAGAGCCATATAAATAGACGGGGACAGGAAGTGAGGACACACTTCACGGAGGGCAGAACTTGGAGCAGGACACACACACACACACATGCCAGCTAGGAGCACTGAAGGTAACCTTAGGAAACAGCTCTGAAGAGAGAACGAACTCACAATAAAGCATCTTCTCCACATTTGAGACTACGAGCTTTATTAAGACACGAGTAACAACACATGGTACCAGGGTTGGCTTCAGACGCTTACTACAGGACAACTCAGTGGCAGATACAGAAAGCTCAAAATGGCATGGAAATCTCCTACTGGACATTCGACTTGGGAAGACATCGCTGATGGGAGGATGTGCCTTGGATTCCCACTTCAGCTGGACACGACTGGAAATGTAAAAAGTGTCTGGGAAACGTTTAAACAATGGTTCGATATCGGTATCATAGCATATGATGCAGAAGCAGCCTCAGACGAAATTAAAATAGCAATTCTCATCGAAGGACATGAAGCTACGAAAGTTTATAATGGATTTAAATACTCAAAAGGTGAAGACAGAAACAGCTTACAAACGATACTAAACAAATTTGAAGAGTACTGTAAGGAATTTGAACAGCAAGGCATGCTCAGAGTCCAAACTGCAGAGAGACTGAGTGATGCAAAACTTTAAAAATCACGAAAAGAACAAGAAATCGCGAATGAAAAGTACAGATCAAAAAGAAGAAATAACAAGAATTTCTCACAAAGCCAAAACGCTGAAACCCTGTCCAAATCGGGAAGAGAAGATTACTTACGAATTTTGGAGATCCAGTCCTGGTGGGAAAGAAAAATCCCTGAAATCCGCGAAAAACGCCAAAAAATGGCGTTGGAGCACATTTTGCAGTCTCCGGTAAGCAAAGAACTACAAATGGCGTCTGCGCATGCGCCGGAACCGGAAGCCGCGCATGCGCAGTTTAAAAAAGATCGAGGTGCCGATCGTGATGCGCATGCGCAAGCCGCGCATGCGCAATGGACACAGAACCGCACAGGGAAGGAAAGCCAAATTGCGCATGCGCAATTCATTCCTACGCATGACGTCATGACGTCTGAGCATCCCGACCACGCCCACTTAAAAGGGAAATGCCCGAAAATTGAAAATCAGACACTTAAAGTGGTAAACACAAATTTTCTTGCCTCAGAACACAGAAAAACGCCTGAACTTAAACCAACAGTTAAAAACAACTTGCACAACACCCTGAAAAAAGCAGTCTGCACCACCCAAAGTGAAGAGAACAAAAAGAATTCCGAAACAACAAAAGAAGATTTCTTTTTCGAAGATTACCTCTCAGACATGGCTGAGACAATCGGATATGCTTATCACAGCATCAGCGACACGGTCGCAAAGTTCAACACGAATCAACTCGTGGTAGAAGAATCCAACCAGGATGATTTGGTTTTCGAAGAATACTACTCAGACACAGCTGAGTCAGTCGGATATGCTTATCACAGCATCAGCGACACGGTCGCTAAGTTCAACACGAATCAACTCGTGGTAGAAGAAGCCAACGAAGATGAAATGGGTATCAAAGAATACTACTCAGACATGGAGGAGTTATTTGGACATGCTGATCACAGCATCAGCGACACCGTTGCAAAGCTCAACACGACTCTACTCATGGTAGATGAATCCAACACCATGATGCCATGGCAGCTCGTCGATACATTGGATGACAGCAATACCCTAGACGAAGACGACGACACACAGAGAGCACAGGAAGACTCCACAGAGCGAGCGATGACAGGCTCCACAGTGCGAGTGATGAAAGACTCCAAAAGGGATGCAAGCAAACACTCCCTGGCGAACACCATGCATGAACAAGACCATGCAGGTAAACCCGCTGTATCTGAGCAACCACAAGCAGACTATGAAAGTCTAACAAGCTCACATGAACAAGAAGAAGACAATGCACCTCTACCCACTGCATGCGAAGACAGTGACAAGGTGATCACACTCGACGTACAGGATCACAGCAAGACTGACAGTTCTCAGCTTGTCTGTACCGAAGCACAGAGCGAAAACAGTAACAAGGTGATCGCACTCGACGTACAGGATCACAGCGAGACTGACAGTTCTCAGCTTGTCTGTACAGAAGCACAGAGTCGGGCCACCCAACAGTCCAGAGAGACGATGCCGAAAGAAAACATGCAGATTTTGACTCCAGAAGAGGAGCACCTGGAGTCCAGAGAGACAACGCCAAAAGAAACCATGCAGATTCTGACTCCAGAAGAGGAGCACCTGGAGTCCAGAGAGACCAAGCCAAAAGAAACCATGCAGATTTTGACTCCAGGAGAGGAGCACCTGGAGTCCAGTGAGACAACATCAACAGAAATCATGAAGATATCAACTCCAGAAGCGGAGCACCAAGAGTCCGGAGACACCACGTCAACTGAAATCATGCAGATTTGGACTCCAGAAGAGGAGCGCCAGAAGTCCACAGACACCACGTCAATTGTAATCATGGAGGTTTTGACTCCAGAAGAGGAGCGCCAAGAATCCAGAGACACCGCGTCAAATGAAATAGAGAAGAATGTGAATCCGGAAGAGGAGCACCAAGAAAGCAAAGATGAGGAATCCAATTCTCCACAAATGATTGATGTCACCTGCACCGATGCAACATCAGATCATTCACACCACTCTCGAGACTAAATGCTCAATGACTCAAATTATCCACTCGGGACACGAATAGAGTATAACAAGAAAAACAAAAGTCAAAAGAAGCACAGCAGAAACGGGACAAACAACAGCAAGAACAAAAGCACCATGAAGCGCGACAAGACCAACAACAATAGCAAGAAGCACAGCAGAAACGAGAACGACAACAGAAAGAACAAAAGCAACATGAAGCGCGACAAGACAAACAACAAAGTCAGGCACAAAGATAGCGACAACGACAGAGACAGAAACAACAAGAACGGCAACGAAAACAACAAAGTCAGGAACAAAGATAGCGACAACACCAAAGACAGAAACGACAAAAACAGCAACAAGAACGGCAACGAAAACAACAAAGTCAGGAACAACGACAGTGCTAACACCAAAGACAGAAACGACAAAAACAGCAACAAGTACGGCAACGAAAACAACAAAAACAGGAACGACAGAAACAACAGCAATGAAACAACGACTTGTACACAATGGTACTACTTGGCACATGAAGGACAATGCCACAGCACACTGCAAAACAATGACAAGACTACAAACATGTCATGGGATGACGACGAATCGCACAAACTCACGTCTGCTCCAGAACGAGCAAGCACACCAGCATCCAAGGCGGATGAGACAATAAATCAACACCACAAGCACAGAAAAAAGTCCATGCCAGTCAACATCAGTGAGGTGACCATGCAAACACCTCGGGATGATGCATTGGGTACTTAAAATAACAAGGAACACCAACAACATTCACAGCGGACTTGCAATATCAATATCACCACGTCATCAACAACAAAAAGAAAAAAAAAGCTCTGAACAAATTCATCAAGTTTGGACTCATAAATGTTTTTATTAAGATTGGACATATAACTACATTGGCTTTGTAAAATATGCAATAGCACCATCACCTGTATAGATACGCATATCATAAGTAACTGTTTTCTATAATTTTCTTTAACGATGTACAGCAAATATGTAAAGAGAAAAAGGGGGATGTGGTGATTGTAGATTGACTAGATACAAAACAACTGAGCAAACACCAGAGGGAGAGCTATAAATACACCGGGACAGGATGTACAATTTTCTTTAACGATGTACAGAAAATATGTAAAGAGAAAAAGGGGGATGTGGTGATCACAAGTTAACTAGATGCAATACAACTGAGCAAACACTAGAGGGGGCACGGGAGAGCCATATAAATAGACGGGGACAGGAAGTGAGGACACACTTCACGGAGGGCAGAACTTGGAGCAGGACACACACACACACACATGCCAGCTAGGAGCACTGAAGGTAACCTTAGGAAACAGCTCTGAAGAGAGAACGAACTCACAATAAAGCATCTTCTCCACATTTGAGACTACGAGCTTTATTAAGACACGAGTAACAACACACCCGTAACCCAACAACCCCCCCCCCCCCCCCCCCAACCCCAACCTTACTTTTAGGACACTACGGGCAATTTAGCATGGCCAATCCACCTAACCCGCACATCTTTGGACTGTGGGAGGAAACCGGAGCACCCGGAGGAAACCCACGCACATGGGGAGGACGTGCAGACTCCGCACAGACAGTGACCCAGCCGGGAATCGAACCTGGGACCCTGGAGCTGTGAAGCATTTATGCTAACCACCATGCTACCGTGTTGCCCATGTTACAGGTGGTGCACCTTAGAGTAACTGATCAGATTAGATTAAGGAAGGGATGGACAGGTTTTTCACTCGGGGCTGGACTCTAAGACTAGAGGGGTCGTAATCCTGATTAACAAGCGAGTGTCATTCGAGGTGGGAAGAATAGTTGCGGATGTGGGAGGCCGGTACATCATGGTTAGTGGGAAGCTGGAGGGGCTGCCGGTGGTACTCATGAATGTGTACGCGCCAAATTGGGATGATGTGGAGTTCATAAAGAGGATGTTGGGGAAGATCCCGGACATGGATTCATGGCGGGGGGGTGGGAAAGAGACTTTAATGCGGTCATTGACCCTGGGCTCAACTGGTCGAGCTCAAGGGCAGGCAGGGTGCCAGCAAGCAAAGGAGAAGGTAGCAAGCAGGGAGAAGGCAGACAGAGCAGAGACAGACCAACTGATAAAGGAGATACAGCAGGTCGACAGGAGGTATGCGGAGACCCCAGAGGCAGGGCCTCTAAGGCAGCGACGGAGGCTACAGGCGGAGTTTGGCTTGTTAACTACGAGGAAGACGGTGGAGCAGCTGAGGAAGGCGAGGGGGGTGATTTATGAATACGGAGAAAAGGCTAGCAGAATGCTCGCGCAGCAGCAGGGAAAGGAGGCAGCCAGGGAGATAGGTAAAGTAAAGGACGGGGACGGGAACCTGGTTGGAGATTCAGCAGGGGTTAATAAGGTGTTTAAGGAGTTTTACAGCAGGATGTATGAGTCGGAACCCTCAGCTGGGCCGGAGGGGATGAAGCAATTTTGCGGGGGCCTGAAGTTCCCGAAGCTGGGTAGAAGGGCTGGGGGCCCCGATCGGGTTGGAGGATATAGCAGAGGGGCTGAAGGCCATGCAATTGTGTAAAGCCCCGCAGCTGGACAGGTAGCCAGTGGAGTTCTATAAAAAGTTCTCTGGGATATTGGGGTCGCTGTTGATGGCGACATTCAATGAGGCAAGGGAGCTTCCCCCGACGATGTCACATGCCACTATCTCATTGATCCTGAAGCGGGACAAGGACCCAGAACTCTGAGTCCTACAGGCCGATCTCCCTACTAAATGTAGACGCCAAACCGTTGGCCAAAATCTTGTGCTCTCGGATTGCAGACTGCTTTCCGGACATGATTGGGGAGGACCAGATAGGATTCGTTAAGGGTAGGTAGTTGGCGGCCAACGTAAGAAGGTTGCTAAATGTGATCATGATGCCCCCAGAAGGTAGGAACCTGGAGGTAGTGGTCGCAATGGTCGCAGAGAAGGCATTTGATCGGGTTGAATGGGAGGTACTGGGGCAGTTTGGATTTGGCCGGGCTTCATTGACTGGGTCAGACTGCTGTATTAGGCTCCTGTAGCGATCGAATGGACGAACAGATCAACATCGGACTATTTCAGGCTGCACCAGGGGACGAGACAGGGATGTTCCCTCTTCCCACTGCTGTTTGCGCTGACCATAGAGCCGCTGGCAATTGCGCGGAGAGCCTCAAGGGGCTGGAATGGGCTGGTCCAGGGAGGGGTGGAACACAGAGTCTCGCTATATGCAGATAACCTGCTCCTATATGTTTTGGACCAACTAGAAGAGATGGAAGAAATTATGAGGATTCTGAGGGAATTTGGCCGGTTTTTGGGTTATCAACTGAATATGGGGAAAAGTGAGATGTTTGTGATCCAGGCAAGGGGGCAGGAGGGGTGTTTGGTGGAGCTGCCGTTTAGGGTGGTCGGGGAAAGCTTTTGGTACCTAGGCATCCAGGTAGCGCGGGAATGGGAATAGCTACACAAGTTAAATCTGGCCCGACTAGTGTTAGACGTTTAGCTGCTGTTGTATAAAGAGTCAAAGGTTCTGCTCCTTTTCCACAAACACCTTTAATTTACTTCAACAGACTCTGCACAAAACTCTAACATCACATCACCTGACATAGAGGCCACCTGAGACAGCACGGTAGCATAGTGGATAGCATAATTGCTTCACAGCTCCAGGGTCCCAGGTTCGATTCCGGCTTGGGCCACTGTCTGTGCGGAGTCTGCACATCCTCCCCGCGTGTGCGTGGGTTTCCTCCGGGTGCTCCGGTTTCCTCCCACAGTCCAAAGATGTGCAGGTTAGGTGGATTGGCCATGATAAATTGCCTTAGTGTCCAAAATTTCCCTTAGTGTTGGGTGCGGTTACTGGGTTGTGGGGAGAGGGTGGAGGTGTTGACCTTGGGTGGGGTGCTCTTTCCAAGAGCCGGTGCAGACTCGATGGGCCGAATGGCCTCCTTCTGCACCGTAAAAAAATTCTATGAAGCTCCTTTACATATCTGTGTCAATTATTGGATACTTAACATAAATGAGACACCTAATTGGAATGTCTCTTAACCTATTACTTAACAGTCTCCCCTTCCTTGGAGAAAAAAATAATTAGGTGAAAACAAAATTACAAGAAACTCAAAAACAATTTCCCCCCTTTTTTTTGGAAGGAAATAAACAGTCACAGAAACAGGCGCCCTTCATTAACAATATCCAAAAGTTTCTGTGAGCTCGCCCCTCTTTTTGTAAAATAGTCTGACAATTGATAGCTACTGTCAACCCATTTAATTTTTGCTATTTCCCTTCTGTCCAACATCTGCTTCAAACTTGCGATGTCTACCTTTTTTCATTGACACTTTTTGGAGAGTGCACATTTTCCCAGAGATTTATTGTCAATGTGACACTTAATGGGCATGTTACCCCAATCCCCTAGTCCCAGAGTGTGTCAATATCAGAGATATATAAAATGCCATATCCACTGCCTCCACAAGGCTCAACGTCTCAGCAGTCAAAGTGCTTTTGACCACTCTCCTTATTTTCTTTGTTTCCCACACAAGAGGGCAACATTTACCATTGTTTCCCAAAAGGAAAGTTATAAAACCTCCTGCGCATGAAACCCTATCACATAAATTTGCATAGGATGTATCACTATAAACTATGAGTTTCACCTAAAACCGGGAACCTCAAAACACACTCCTGCATTTTTAGTTTGGCCAACGCTTTATTTGCTCTTATTATTATAGTCTTCCACTTTGGGATCATTCATTTTTGGACTCAACTCAAAGACATCAAAACTCACGTCCGGTCTAGATTGTCTACCTAACCAATTCAGTTGCTCAATTAAACTTTGCAGTTGCTCTTTTTCCATCTTTGAAACCATTGCGTCTTTTTGTGAAACCCAGCCGTGGCTAATTGCTATTGGGCTGATGCTTTCCAAATAAGATTGCTGACGTAAAGTTGCCCCTAACTTAGTCTGTCCGATTTCCAGTCCAATATATTTAAATGCGCCAGAAATCTGACTTCCAACCCTGAATTCTTTCCTCAAACCAGAGATTACAATAGCTTTGAAATCACTAGTCCCACCCCACAAAAAAATCATTGACATGCATCATAAAGATGCCAGAAAGATTTCCTTTATAGAACATAGAACAGTACAGCACAGAACAGGCCCTTCGGCCCTCGATGTTGTGCCGAGCCATGATCACCCTATTCAAACCCACATATCCACCCTATACCCGTAACCCAACAACCCCCCCCCCCCCCCCCCCACAACCTTACTTTTTAGGACACTACGGGCAATTTAGCATGGCCAATCCACCTAACCCGCACATCTTTGGACTGTGGGAGGAAACCGGAGCACCCGTAGGAAACCCACGCACACACGGGGAGGACGTGCAGACTCCGCACAGACAGTGACCCAGCCGGGAATCGAACCTGGGACCCTGGAGCTGTGAAGCATTTATGCTAACCACCATGCTACCGTGCTGCCCAGTAAAACATTGCCCGATCTGCTTTCAACTGCCTAACTGCAACAGCCTAACTTGAACAAACCCTTCCCGAAAAATACCAGACTCCAGGTGCATCATTTAATCCATATACGCATTTCTGTGTATATGGATTAAATGATGCGTCAACTTCCAGAGTACCCCTCCTGTGTTAGCTAGCTCTTCAAGAGGACGGAGAAAAATGTCCCCCTGGAGCTGATGCCTCTGCAAGAAGGCAGCTTTTAAATCTTGTCATGTGAGAGTATCTTTAAGAACTGGGTGTTTAAGAAATGTACCTTTAAGAAACGGGTGTTTATCAGTGATGTCAGAGTGTGGGTGGAGCTGGGCTGTCAGTCAGCTTTTTACTTTCATTTTAGGCTGTCTGCTGCAGGGTGTGTTTTAGTTTCGTTTTCAGAGCTGGATAGCTGCAATCACAGCCAGAAGGGGTATTAGTCCCTCTCTCTGTAATCTAAAGACTACTGTAATCTAAATCGAACTCGTGCCTGAAGACTACAGACAAAGGTTTAGAAATTTAAGGAAAGAACCTGGTCAAACATACATGGAGTTTGAAAGGATCAAACAGAGTAATTTTGATAGGTGGATAAGGGCTTTGAAAATAGACCAAACATATGAAGCTCTCAGAGAAATTATACTTTTGGAGGAGTTTAAAAATTCAATTTCTGATGTAGTGAGAACTCATGTGGAGTTGCGAGATTAGCGGCAGAAAAGGTGGATGATTATGAATTAGTTCATAAATCAAAGCTTGGTTTCCACCATCAGTTTCAGCCGGTGAGGGATAGAAACTGGGGACATGAGAAATACTCAAGTGGTAAAGGTAAAGGTGATCTGATGGGAGATAATAAGGAGAGTGTACCTCAGACTGAAAAAAAAAATCCAGGAGGGTGGAAAAGAGATGAAAAGTTTCAAATGTTTTCACTGTAATAAACTAGGCCATGTAAAGTCACAGTGTTGGTAGTTGAAGAAAAGCACTGGGAAGGCTGATGTGGTAACACAGGATAAGACAGTGGGATTTGTTAGAGTGGTAAAGGAAAGCCCAAGGGAAGCGAAGGAGGTGCAAACGATTGTACAGCCTGTTCAAGAAGTAATTGTCAAGAAGGTGCCAGATGTCTTTAACAAATTTACTTGTGTGGGTAAAATCTACTCATGTGTATCAGGAGGAGCAGGTAAAGAAGTCACAATTTTAAGAGATACAGGGGCTGGTCAATCTTTAATGGTAAGAGATGAGGAAATATGTAGTTTGGGAAGAATGTTGCCAGAAAGGTGGTGATATGTGGAATTCAGGGTGAGAGAAGCAGCGTTCCATTATATAAAAGGTACGGTTGGAAAGTCCAGTGAAGAGTGGTGAAGTGGTAGTAGGAGTAATAGAGAAACTATCTTGTCCAGGAATACAGTTTATCTTGGGTAATGATATAGCTGGATCGCAGGTGAGAGTGATGCCTACTGTGGAAAATCAGACAACTGAAGGGTTGAAGGACACGTATCCTGGGATTTTTGTAGATTGTGTAGCAACCCGGTCGCAAAGTCACAGGTTAAGACAAGAGGAGAAATCAAAGAGAGAGGAAGTTCAATTATCACAAACGATTTTTGATCAGATGGTTGAAAAAGAACAAGAACAGGTGGAGGATGAGGCATATATTTTTAGTTCAGGAAAATTGGTGGAGTTAGAGGAACAGACAGGAGGTTCTGTGGGAACGAAAGAGACTCACAGTTGGTGTGTTGCCTCCCAGGTGCCAGGGTTCGTGATGTCTCTGATCGTGTTTTTGGGATCCTTAAGGGGGAGGGGGAGCAGCCCCAAGTCGTGGTCCACATAGGTACCAACGACATAGGTAGGAAGAGAGATGGGGATTTGAGACAGAAATTCAGGGAGCTAGGGTGGAAGCTGAGAGCTAGAACAAACAGAGTTGTTATCTCTGGGTTGTTACCCGTGCCAGCGAAGTGAGAAATAAGGAGAGAGGGGAGTTGAACACGTGGCTACAGGGATGGTGCAGGAGGGAGGGTTTTGATTTCCTGGATAATTGGGGCTCATTCTGGGGTAGGTGGGACCTCTACAAACAGGATGGTCTCCAACTGAACCAGAGGGGTACCAATATCCTGGGGGGTAGATATGCTAGTGCTCTTCGGGGGGGGTTTAAACTAATTCAGCAGGGGGATGGGAACCTAAATTGTAGTCCCAGTGTACAGGATGTTGAGAGGAGTGAGGTCAGGGATAGGGTTAAAAGTTTGAAAAAGGGCACCGGCAAGCAAGATGCTAGTTTGAAGTATGTCTACTTCAACGCCAGGAGCATCCGGAATAAGGTGGGTGAGCTTGCAGCATGGGTTGGTACCTGGGATGGTAAAAGAGGGGGGGGGGGGGTGTGGCATTGTTAATCAAGGAAAGTATTACGGCAGCAGAAAGGACGTTTGAGGACTCGTCTACTGAGGTAGTATGGGCCGAGGTTAGGAACACGAGAGGAGAGGTCACCCTGTTGGGAGCTGTCTAGAGACCTCCGAATAGTTCCAGAGATGTAGAGGAAAGGATAGCAAAGATGATTCTCGGCAGGAGCGAGAGAAACAGGGTAGTTGTTATGGGGGACTTTAACTTTCCAAATATTGACTGGAAATACTATAGTTCGAATACTATAGATGGGTCAGTTTTTGTGCAGTGTGTGCAGGAGGGTTTTCTGACACAGTATGTAGACAGGCCAACAAGGGGCGATGCCACATTGGATTTGGTACTGGGTAATGAACCCGGCCAGGTGTTAGATTTAGATGTAGGTGAGCACTTTGGTGATAGTGATCACAATTCGGTTATGTTTACTTTAGCGATGGGCAGCGATAGGTATATACCGCAAGGCAAGAATTATAGCTGGGGGAAAGGCAATTATGATGCTATTCGGCAAGATTTAGGATGTATAGGATGGGGAAGGAAACTGCAGGGAATGGGTACAATCGAAATGTGGAGCTTTTTCAAGGAACAGCTACTGCGTGTCCTGTGATTCTCCGTGCCGGGCATGTTAGTGAGATGTGATTCTCCGTGATGGGTGTGTTACTGAGATGTGATTCTCAGTGTTGGGTGTGTTAGTGAGATGTGATTCTCAGTGTTGGGTGTGTTAGTGAGATATGATTCTCAGTGTTGGGTGTGTTAGTGAGATGTGATTCTCAGTGATGGGTGTGTTAGTGAGATGTGATTCTCAGTGATGTGTGTGTTAGTGAGATGTGATTCTCAGTGTTGGGTGTGTTAGTGAGATGTGATTTTCAGTGTTGGGTGTGTTAGTGAGATGTGATTCTCCGTGCCGGGCATGTTAGTGAGATGTGATTCTCAGTGTTGGGTGTGTTAGTGAGATGTGATTTTCAGTGTTGGGTGTGTTAGTGAGATGTGGTTCTCAGTGTTGGGTGTGTTAGTGAGATGTGATTCTCAGTGATGTGTGTGTTAGTGAGATGTGATTCTCAGTGTTGGGTGTGTTAGTGAGATGTGATTTTCAGTGTTGGGTGTGTTAGTGAGATGTGATTCTCAGTGTTGGGTGTGTTAGTGAGATGTGGTTCTCAGTGTTGGGTGTGTTAGTGAGATGTGGTTCTCAGTGATGGGTGTGTTAGTGAGATGTGATTCTCAGTGATGTGTGTGTTAGTGAGATGTGGTTCTCAGTGATGGGTGTGTTAGTGAGATGTGGTTCTCAGTGATGGGTGTGTTAGTGAGATGCGGTTCTCAGTGTTGGGTGTGTTAGTGAGATGTGATTCTCAGTGTTGGGTGTGTTAGTGAGATGTGATTCTCAGTGATGGGTGTGTTAGTGAGATGTATTCTCCGTGTCGGCTATGTTAGTGACATGTGATTCTCAGTGTTGGGACTGTTAGTGCGATGTGGTTCTCAGTGTTGGGTGTGTTAGTGAGATGTGATTCTCAGTGTTGGGTGTGTTAGTGAGATGTGATTCTCAGTGATGGGTGTGTTAGTGAGATGTGGTTCTCAGTGATGGGTGTGTTAGTGCGATGTGGTTCTCTAGGTTGAGCGTGTCAGTGAGATGTGATTCTCATCTCTGGCATATTCTTGAGTTGTGATTCTCAGTGTTGAGCATGTCACTGAGATAAGATTCTCTTATGTCAGACTTATTACTGCAGGTATTGTCAAACTCGGGCGGGACCCGCGGGTGGGTCGCGGGCAGGTGTCGGGAGGGTCGCGGAGCCGCCGGTTGCGGCGCTCCCGATCGCGCAAATCCGCACGAACAAATCCGCTTTGGAAAGGGTTCAGAGGAGATTTACTAGGATGTTGCCTGGTATGGAGGGAAGGTCTTACGAGGAAAGGCTCAGGGACTTGAGGTTGTTTTCGTTAGAGAGGAGAAGGCTGAGAGGTGACTTAATAGAGACATATAAGATAGTCAGAGGGTTAGATAGGGTGGACAGTGAGAGTCTTTTTCCTCGGATGGTGATGACCAATACGAGGGGACATAGCTTTAAATTGAGGGGTGGTAGATATAGGACAGATGTCAGAGGCAGTTTCTTTACTCAGAGAGTAGTAGGGGTGTGGAACGCCCTGCCTGCAACAGTAGTAGACTCACCAACTTTAAGGGCATTTAAGTGGTCACTGGATAGACATATGGATGAAAATGGAATAGTGTAGGTCAGATAGGTTTCAGATGGTTTCACGGGTCGGCGCAACATCGAGGGCCGAAGGGCCCGTACTGCGCTGTAATGTTCTATGTTCTATAACAGAAAGATGTAGAAATAAACCGGATATATCAGAAAGCATATGCGGAAGAGGAATCTGAGAGTATTACCGTAAAAGTGATGTCTTGATGAGAAAATGGAGACCTGTACATATGCAGGCAGATGAAAAGTGGGCAGAAGTTCATCAAGTAGTATTGTCGGTAGGGTATAGAAAAGGAGGTGTTGCGAGTTGCACACGAGGTACCAGTGGGAGGTCATTTGGGAATAAGGAAAACTCAAGCTAAAATCCAGAAACATTTTTATTGGCCTGGACTACATAAAGATGTAGTTAAATAGAGGGTCCTAATTGATTGTGTCGGACCGCTTCCTAAAACAAAGAGTAGGAATCAATATCTTTTGACTATAATGGATGTGTCTACTAGGTTTCCAGAGGCCATTCCAATACGTAATATTACAGCTAAACGGATTGTGGAGGAGTTACTTAAATTCTTTATTAAATATGGACTACCCACAGAAATTTAATCAGATCATGGATCGAATTTTACTTCAAAGTTATTCAAATAAGTTATGGATAGCTTAGGAATAAAACAATTTAAATCAACTGCGTACCATCCAGAATCGCAGGGAGCGTGAGAAAGGTGGCATCAGACATTAAAGACAATATTGAGGGCGTATTGTCAAGATTATCCAGAGGATTGGGATAACGGTAAGACAACCATTCAGTTGTCTGATTTTCCACTGGCTTATCAACCACAGTAGGCATCACTCCCACCTGCGATCCAGCTATATCATTACCCAAGATAAACTGTATTCCTGGACAAGATAGTTTCTCTATTACTCCTACTACCACTCTTTACTGGACTTTCCAACCTTACCTTACATAAATTCGTATTGTTTGCAATTAGGGATGCACCTAATGAGTCTACCAAATTTAGTCCTTTTGAACTAATTTTTGGTCATGAGGTAAGAGGACCACTTAAATTGATTAAGGAGAAATCGGAAATTACACAATTGGATTACGTGTCAAATCTTAGGGAACGGTTAAATAGAACAGGTGAATTGGCTGGACAACATTTGAAAGTTGAACGAAATGTGATGTAACGGGTAGCGGACAAGAAATCCAAAGTTCGTCGTTTTGCCAGTGGGGACAAATTTTTAGTGTTGTTACCAGTGGTAGGTGAGCCTTTAAAAGCTAGGTTTTGTGGACTGTATCAGATTGAAAGGAAATTAAGTGAGGTGAATTATGTGGTAAAAATACCAGATAGAAGGAAGACTCACCGAGTGTGTCACGTGAATATGCTTAAAAGGTACTTTGAAAGGGAAGGAGAGAAAAAGGAAGTTTTAATGATTCTAACTTTAGGGGCAGCACGGTAGCATGGTGGTTAGCATAATTGCTTCACAGCTCCAGGGTCCCAGGTTCGATTCCTGGCTGGGTCACTGTCTGTGCGGAGTCTGCACGTTCTCCCAGTGTCTGCGTGGGTTTCCTCCGGGTGCTCCGGTTTCCTCCCACAGTCCAAAGATGTGCGGGTTAGGTGGATTGGCCAGGCGAGATTGCCCTTAGTGTCCTAAAAACTAAGGTTAAGGGGGGGCTGTTGGGTTACGGGTATAGGGTGGATACGTGGGCTTGAGTAGGGTGATCATTGAGGCACAGCATCGAGGGCCGAAGGGCCTGTTCTGTGCTGTTCTGTTCTATGTTAACTCAAAGTGACGAACCAAATCCAGATGACTGTGAATTTGACATACCTCAAATTAAATTGGAAAATGAGGATGTTCTTAAAAATTGGGATGAATTGTTGTTATCTTCCAGAAGAAAAACGTACTGACCTGAAAGAGTTATTGATATCACATGGACAAGTTTGTAGAGATAAATTGGGAAGTACTAAAATGGCTATACATGATGTAGATGTGGGAAATGCTGTTGCTATCAAACAACATCCATATAGACTTAATCCTTTAAAATTGGCACAGTTTAACAGAGAGATTGAGAGTATGCTGAAGAATGGCATAATTGAAATGGGTTGCAGCCAACGGAGCTCACCCATAGTGATGGTACCTAAACCAGATTGTACTCAACGGTTGGGTGTGGACTATCGAAAGGTGAATGCAGTTACAGGAACGGACTCTGACTCTCTCCCACGTTTGAAGGATTGCATTGAGAAAGTGGGACAATCTGCTTTTATTTCCAACTTCCAGACGTGGAAAGAACATTTAAAAAATCATATGGAGTTCTTCGATTGACTTCAGGAGGCAGATTTGATGATGAACCTCGTCGGAAGTGAATTTGGAGAAGCCGAATCACTTTCCTTGGTGAATTTCCGATACCCTCAAGTCGAAGGGAAATAATGCAATTTCTTAGCATAAGTGGATTTGATCAAACCTTTGTGCAAACGTTTTAGAACATAGAACATAGAACAGTACAGCACAGAACAGGCCCTTCGGCCCTCAATGTTGTGCCGAGCCATGATCACCCTACTCAAACCCACATATCCACCTTACACCCGTAACCCAACAATCCCCCCCTTAACTTTACATTTATTAGGACACTACGGGCAATTTAGCATGGCCAATCCACCTAACCCGCACATCTTTGGACTGTGGGAGGAAACCGGAGCACCCGGAGGAAACCCACGCACACAGGGGGAGGACGTGCAGACTCCACACAGACAGTGACCCAGCCGGGAATCGAACCTGGGACCCTGGAGCTGTGAAGCATTTATGCTAACCACCAGGCTACCCTGCTGCCCCTTTTTTGTGGCATGATTACTCCACTGATGGACTTGGTAAATAAACGTCAAAAATTTCAACTTTCAACAGGCATGTGACTGCCTGAAAGCTGTGATAACCGATGCGCCTGTATTGGAGAATTGCAAGGGACTCTGTGATCAGATTGAACTGGAGTATCTAACTTTAAAGAGAATTGCCGAGGCATAGAGGAATGGATGGATTGTGCATTGACTTTCTTGTTCAAAGAGACTGTCAATCGAGAAGGTTTTCGGTTGGAGGAAGAACGGGAAAGATGGACTTCATTATTATGCCGGTCTGCGGGTGTTGTTTTTTTTTGTGAAACGAAAAAGTTTATTTACTGTGTACATTTCCTAGTGGATGGTGCAAAAGTGAAAAATGAAACCATCTTGAAGTTGATGGTTTACTGTATTTTTTCTTGGGGGCAGAGGTGTCATGTGAGAGTACATTTAAGAAATGGATGTTTAAGCAATGTACCTTTAAGAAATGCAGCAGCGAGATTGGACTTCCGGTCGGCGAGCGGAGCGGTCGCACGGAGAGGGGCTCCCGCAGGGTAACGAAGTCGGGGCCTTTCTCTCCGCAGCGGCAAGAGCAGGGGAGGGGAGGGGAGGGGAGGGGAGGGGAGGGGAGGGGAGGGGACCCCCCCCCCCAACAAACATGTCGGCGGAGGATCCTCGGCGGCGGCAGCAGTACCAGCGGCAGGTCCACCCCCCCCCCCCCTACGCAGGCCAGGAGCGGTACGGCAGCAGCCAGGACCGAAGCGGGGCCCAGCCGGCGGCAGCGACCACCGACCTAACCACCCCTACCGGGAGGGCGCGGGGTGCGAAGTGCGGCAGCCCGAACGGACCGAGCAGCGGGGACCAAGCAGCGGGGAATGAGCAGCGGGGACCGAGCAGCGGGGACCGAGCAGCGGGGACCGAGCAGCGGGGACCGAGCCAACCAAACCCCCCCCCCCCCCCCCCCCGGCAGCGACCACCACGAGGCAAGGACAAAGAGACTCTGGACAAAAGCCCCTCTCTCTCTATCCTGGGTGAATGAGGGGAAAGGAAGAAGAAAAAAAGGATTTTTATAAAAACAAAACCCAAAAGAAAACTGTTAAAGAGAAGGTGGGGGGGGGGTATGTATATTAATTTCTCTCTTTTTACACTCTCTCCCATCCAAAGTAAGCCCACCTGAGAGGAGTTGCATAAAAGAGGGGGGGGGGGGGGGGGGAATAAATAAATAAATAAAATAAAGTGGTAAAGCAAAGAAGGGAAGAGAGAAGAAAAAAGGGAAGAGACAAAAATAAAAAATTTTTTTTAAATAAATAAAAATAGGGTGCGGAAAAGGGGGGAAAAGAAAAACAAGGGGAGAAGAAAAGATGAAAGGGAAGGGGGAGTAAAAAATGCCAGAAGGGAGCCAAGGCAGAGGGAGAGGGGGCGCCAGGAGCAGACAGGACAAGCGGCAAGCCAGCTCAGGCGAGCGAATCAGCGCACGAAGCGGCGGAACTGATGTATCGCCGCATCAAAAAGAGCTGGACAGACAGGTGCCCTCTCCCCTGGGGCTAGAGGGGGGCTGGAATTGGAAGGCAGCCTTTACCGAGGTGCTGAGGGAGCAGCTGCAGGTAATCAAGGCAGAGGTGAAAGCACACACAGAGGCCGCAGTGCAGGTAGCAGTGGCCAGGGCCATGTCAGGGGTGCAGCAGGCTCGGACCAGACTGGAGGAGAAATTGGATGCCCAAGGGGAGAAACTGGAAGCCCAGGAGGCGACCATTAAGGAGCTGGAGAAAGCAGCGACCCTGGAGAGGGAAGTGGCGAGACTGGACGCAACACAGGGGAGCCTGAAGGGCAGGGTAGATGACCAGGAAAACCGCTCGAGAAGGCAAAATGTAATATTTTAATAATTAATAAATGAAATACCGCTCGAGAAGGCAAAATAGGGGCAGCACGGTAGCATGGTGGTTAGCACAAATGCTTCACAGCTCCAGGGTCCCAGGTTCAATTCCCGGCTGGGTCACTGTCTGTGCGGAGTCTGCATGTCCTCCCAGTGTGTGCATGGGTTTCCTCCGAGTGCTCAGGTTTCCTCCCACAGTCCAAAGATGTGCGGGTTAGGTGGATTGGCCATGCTAAATTGCCCGTAGTGTCCTAAAAAGTAAGGTTAAGGGGGGGGGTTGTTGGGTTACGGGGATAGGGTGGATACGTGGGTTTGAGTAGGATGATCATTGCTCGGCACAACATCGAGGGCCGAAGGGCCTGTTCTGTGCTGTACTGTTCTGTGTTCTGTAAGGATAGTGGGCCTGCCAGAGGGGATCGAGGGTAGAAACCCCACAGCATACATGGCTGAGATGCTGGGCAACTTAGTGGGGTGGAAAACTTTCCCCAACCCACCGGAAATGGACAGAGCACATCGGTCGCTGCGCCCGAAGCCCAAGGCAGGGGAACAACCGAGAGCAGTCATAGCTAAACTGCACCGGTACCGGAATAGGGAGACAATCCTGCGCTAGGCCAAGGAAAATAGAGCTTGCAAATGGGAAGGGCACGCCATCCAAATCTATGAGGATCTTGGGGCAGATATAACTAAGAGACGGGCTGAGTTCAACAGAGCGAAAGCAGCTCTCCACAGGAGCAGAGTGCGTCTTGGTATGCTGTACCCAGTGAAACTCTGGGTCACATACCAAAACAGGGAATATTTCTTTACAGCCCCCGCTGAGGCGAACAGGTTCGTCGAGGAGCACGGGCTGGAAAACAAGGGGGGGTAGGGACGAGGGGCCCCTGGCAAGAGGCAACGACACGCCGACGGGGGTGGGGGGGGTGGGGAGGGGCGAGCCCCCCCCCCCCCCGGCAGGAACGCCCAGAACAAAAAACAAACCACTGCCCAAGGGACCGCTCCAGGTGGGAGGCCAGGCCCCAGCACGAGGGAACGAGAGTATTGGAGAAGGAAGAGCAGGCGAGAGGGGTGCAGGGTAGGATAGGGGAAGAGCGGGCAGAAAACCGTAGAGGCCAGGCAGGTGAGAAGCGAGTCAACAACCCCCGAGAGGGGAGCCACCGTACTAGCAGCAAAACTAGCGCCGGGAGCACCCAACAAACCCCGGAGCGCAGAGACCCGACCGCATGGGGAGAGCAGTGATAGCGGCCACCCTGGACGGCCCCCTAACAAAGGGAAACCCCGGAGGGCAGGGGCGCGTCCACCAGATAAGTATGGTTAATCCCACAGGAACGAGGGCTCAGAAGCCCCCCACCAGGATAATCACCTGGAACGTAAGGGGACTTAACGGCCCAGTGAAGAGATCCAGAGTCCTCACCCACCTCAGAAAAATGAGGGCCGACATAGTCTTCCTCCAAGAGACGCACCTGAGGGAGCAGGACCAACTGCAGGTAAGAAAGGGCTGGGTGGGACAAACCTACCATTCCTGCTATGGGACAAGGGCCAGGGGGGTGGCGATCCTGATCGGCAAGAGGACAATGTTTAGGGCGACAAAGACGGTTACAGACCCAGGGGGGTGATATGTCATGGTCAGCGGGGCCCTGGATGGGGCACCGGTAGTTCTAGTCAACGTGTACGCGCCCAACTGGGACGACTCGAGTTTCATCAAAAAGACCATGGCAGAAATCCCGGACATAGCGACACATCGACTAATCATGGGGAGGGGACTTCAACTGTGTACAGGATCCAAAGACAGACAGATCAAACCCCAAAACGGTGAAAACCTCAAGCATAGCAAGGGAACTCAGTCACTTTATGGAGCAGATGGGAGCAGTGGACCCCTGGAGGTTCGCCCACCCGGGGGAGAAAGAATTCTCCTTCTTCTCCCCAGTACATAACGTGTACACCAGAATTGACTTCTTTGTGGTGGGGAAAATGGTGCTTCCAGGGATAGACAAAGTGGAATACTCCGCAATTGTGATATCAGACCACGCTCCACACTACATGGACGTGCGGCTAGAGACGGGAAGGGCCCAGCGCCCCACATGGAGGATGGACGGTGCCTTACTAGCTGACAAGGCCTTCAGCGAAAGGATAGCGCGAACCAAAACGGGGAGGTCTCACCCTCCACATTCTGGGAAGCGCTTAAGGCCGTACTAAGAGGGGAAATCATTGCCTTCAAAGCGCAAAGAGATAGGGAGGAAAGCGTGGCTAGGCAGCAGCTGGTCGACTCCATGCTGGAGGTAGACCGTAAATACTCCGAGGCCCCGACCATAGAGCTCCTGGCGGAGAGGAAAGAACTACAAAAGGAACTTTGACCTGCTCTCCACCAGGAAAGCAGTGCACCAACTCCGCCAGGCGCGCGGGACCCTGTACGAACACGGAGACAAAGCCTGTTGGCACACTAGCTGAGAAAGCAGGCAGCCACCAGAGAAATTGCGCAAATCAGGGGTACTGGAGGCACGTTGGAAACAGAACCAGAGAGCATTAACAAAACCTTCAAGGCCTTCTACCAAGAGCTGTACACCTCAGAGCCCCCAATGGGGAAGGCTGGGATGAACCGGTTCCTTGATGGACTGGACATACCAGTCGTAGGAGAGGGCAGAAAACGGGACCTGGAAGCACCACTAGCACTGGGAGAGATCATGGACAGCATTAGCTCCATGCAGACGGGGAAGGCGCCGGGACCAGACGGATTCCCGGCGGACTTCTACAAAAAATTCGCGACAGCGCTGGCCCCGCACCTGCGGGAGATGTTCACAGACTCGCTAGCTAGGGGCACACTGCCACCCACGTTAGCACAGGCCTCAATCTCGCTGATACCTAAGAGAGACAAAGACCCAACGGAATGTGGGTCATACAGACCCATCTCACTGCTGAACGCAGACGCCAAAATACTGGCCAAAAGGCCACAAGACTGTGTACCTGAGGTGGATACAGAGGACCAGACGGGCTTCGTCAAAGGTAGACAGCTTACCTCGAACATCAGGCGCCTGCTGAACGTGATAATGATCCCCTCCGGGGAGAGAACACAAGAGGTGATCGTCTGCCTGGACGCAGAAAAGGCCTTCGACAGAGTCGAATGGAAATACCTCATAGAGGTACTGGAGAGGTTCGGGCTTGGAACAGGGTTCACCGCTTGGGTAAAGCTCCTATACAACGCTCCCATGGCGAGCGTACGGACCAATAATACCAACTCCCAATACTTCCAGCTGCACAGGGGCACCAGACAAGGATGCCCACTGTCCCCGCTGCTGTTCGCACTAGCAATCATAAGAACATAAGAACTAGGAGCAGGAGTAGGCCATCTGGCCCCTCGATCCTGCTCCGCCATTCAATGAGATCATGGCTGATCTTTTGTGGACTCAGCTCCACTTTCCGGCCCGAACACCATAACCCTTAATCCCTTTATTCTTCAAAAAACTATCTATCTTTACCTTAAAAACATGTAATGAAGGAGCCTCAACTGCTTCACTGGGCAAGGAATTCCATAGATTCACAACCATTTGGGTGAAGAAGTTCCTCCTAAACTCAGTCCTAAATCTACTTCCCCTTATTTTGAGGCTATGTCCCCTAGTTCTGCTTTCACCCGCCAGTGGAAACAACCTGCCCGCATCTATCTTATCTATTCCCTGCATAATTTTAAATGTTTCTATAAGATCCCCCCTCATCCTTCTAAATTCCAACGAGTACAGTCCCAGTCTACTCAACCTCTCCTCATAATCCAACCCCTTCAGCTCTGGGATTAACCTAGTGAATCTCCTCTGCACACTCTCCAGTGCCAGTACGTCCTTTCTCAAGTAAGGAGACCAAAACTGAACACAATACTCCAGGTGTGGCCTCACTAACTCCTTATACAATTGCAACATAACCTCCCTAGTCTTAAACTCCATCCCTCTAGCAATGAAGGACAAAATTCCATTTGCCTTCTTAATCACCTGTTGCACCTGTAAACCAACCTTGTGTGACTCATGCACTAGCACACCCAAGTCTCTCTGCACAGCGGCATGCTTTAATATTTTATCGTTTAAATAATAATCCCGTTTGCTGTTATTCCTACCAAAATGGATAACCTCATTTGTCAACATTGTATTCCATCTGCCAGACCCTAGCCCATTCACTTAACCTATCCAAATCCCTCTGCAGACTTCCAGTATCCTCTGCACTTTTCGCTTTACCACTCATCTTAGTGTCATCTGCAAACTTGGACACATTGCCCTTGGTCCCCAACTCCAAATCATCTATGTAGATTGTGAACAATTGTGGGCCCAACACGGATCCCTGAGGGACACCACTAGCTACTGATTGCCAACCAGAGAAACACCCATTAATCCCCACTCTTTGCTTTCTATTAATTAACCAATTAAGCAATCGAACCGCTAGCAATCACGCTCAAGGCAGCAAAAAATTGGAGGGGGATGCGAAGGGGAGGCAGAGAGCACAATCTCTCACTCTATGCAGATGACCTGCTCCTCTACATCTCGGACCCACAGAGCAGCATGGACGGAATCATTGCGCTCCTGAAAGAGTTTGGAGCCTTCTCGGGCCACAAACTCAACATGAGCAAAAGCGAGATCTTCCCAGTACACCCGCAGGGGGGGGGGGGGGGGGGGGCTACGTGTTCGTTATGGGGGATTGTTCTCATGTTTTTACGCTTATTTCTTTTTCTTGTTAATTTCTTGTTTTTGTACGGGGGGGGTTACTGTTTTTCTCTGTTGTGATAAAATTTGCTGTTGAAAACTTGAATAAAAATTATTCCAAAAAAAAAGGAAGGACAAAGCCGCAAGCGACAGTCTGATGGCAAGCTAAGGCCCAAAACCAAATTGTAAATAAATGCCTACAAACATGTGCCTCGGCCATATTGAGGAATGTAAAATATGTATGCCGGTTAAAGGGGGTGGCCACAGTTGTTATTATGAAGATGCTTACTTGTAAATATACATGTTAATTTTTTTCTAATAATTTGTAATTTGTTGGATATAAAATATGAAAACTCAATAAAAAACATTTCCAAAAAAAAAGAAATGCAGCAGCTCATATTACTGAAGTGATGTCAGAGGGTGGGGGGAGCTGAGCTGAGCTCACTTCCACTTTTGGTTTCAAGTTTTGAGGAAAAGAGCTTGGGTGTGTCTGTGGTTGCAGTGAGCTGGATCTGCTGTGATCTCTGCCATGAATCACCTTCTCTGAATCATTTGGGTGATTTAAACTCATACTAGTAATGTCTTTAACCTGATGTGTTTCTGTTTGAAGGTGTTAAGTCTCTTGGGTGTTTAAAGGAACAACTGAAGGATTATTTAGTGTTGTATTATTTTCAGGGTTATCTTTGAAGTAAGGGGTGTTAAGTGATCCAATGTTTATTTAAAAGGTTAAGTTGAGTTCATGGAATAAACATTGTTTTGTGTTTAAAAACCCACGTGTCCATAATTGTAATACCACACCTGGAGAACAAGCCGTGTGCTTCAAAAGCAGCAATACATTAAAAAGGGGAGGTTGGTTGAACTCCATGATACATTTTGGGGTTCTGAAAACGCCTCTCCCATAACAATGGTCAATCCACCTAACCTGCACGTCTTTGGACTGTGGGAGGAAACCGGAGCACCCGGAGGAAACCCACGCAGACAAGGGGAGAACGTGCAGACTCCGCAGTGACCCGGCGGGGAATCGAACCTGGGACCCTGGCGATGTGAAGCCACAGTGCTATCCACTTGTGCTACCGTGCTGCAAAGGTGAAGTGCAATTATCAGAAACTATTTTTGCTCAGATGTTGAAAAAGAACAAGAACAGGTGGAGGATGAGGCGGATATTTTTAGTTCAGGAAAATTGGCGGAGTTACAACAGAAAGATATAGAAATAAAATGGATGTATCAGAAAGCATATACGGAAGAGGAATCTGAGCATACACCAGAGTGTTATTACCGTAAAAGTAATGTCTTGATGAGAAAATGCAGATCTTTACATATGCAGGCGGATGAAGTTCATCAAGTAGCATTGCCGGTAGGGTATAGAAAGGTGTTCATAGAATCATCGAATTTACAGTGCAGGAGGCCATTCGGTCCATCAAGTCTGCACCGGTTCTTTTGAAAGAGCACCCTACCCAAGCCCACATCTCCACCCTATCCCAATAACCCAGTAACCCCACCCAACACTAAGGGCAATTCTGAACACTAAGGGCAATTTAGAATGGCCAATCCACCTAACCTGCACATCTTTGGACTGTGGGAGGAAACCGGAGCACCCGGAGGAAACCCACGCACACACGGGGAGAACGTGCAGACTCCGCACAGACAGTGAGCCAAGTCGGGAATCGAACCCAGGACCCTGGAGCTGTGAAGCAATTGTGCTAACCACCATGCTACCATGCTGCCCGAAGTTGCACATGAGGTACCAGTGGGAGGTCATTTGGGAATAAGGAAAACTCAAGCTAAAATACAAAAACACTTTTATTGGCATGGACTACCTAAAGATGTAGTTGAATTTTGTCAATCATGTCACACATGTCAAGTGATAGGGAAACCTCAAGCAGTGATAAAACCAGCGCCCTTAATACCCATTCCAGCATTTGAGGAACCTTTTACAAGGGTCCTAATTGATTGCGTAGGACCGTTTCCTAAAACAAAAAGTGGGAATCAATATCTTTTGACTGTAATGGATGTGTCTATAGGTATCCAGAGGTCATTCCAGTACGTAATATTACAGCTAAAAAGATTGTGGTGAGTTACTTAAATTCTTTACTGGATATGGACTACCCACAGAAATACAATTGGATCAAGGATCAAATTTTACATTAAAGTTATTCAAAGAAGTTACGGATAGCTGAAGAATAAAACAATTTAAAACAACTGCGTACCATCCAGAATCGCAGGGAGCGTTAAAAAGGTGGCATCAGACATTAAAGACAATGTTGAGGGCGTATTGTCAAGATTATCCAGAGGATTGGGATAAAGGAATTCCATTCATACTGTTTACAATTAGGGATGCACCTAATGAACCAACCAAATTTAATCCGTTTGAACTAAATTTTGGTCATGAGGTAAGAGGACCACTTAAATTGATTACGGAAAAATTGGTGAGTAAGAAATCGGAAATTACATTATTGGATTACGTCTCAAATTTTAGAGAACGATTAAGTAGAGCAGGTGAATTGGCTAGACAACATTTTAAAGTTGCACCAAGTGTGATGAAACTGGTAGCGGACAAGAAATCCGAAGTTCGTAGTTCTGCCTGTGGAGATAAAGTTTTAGTATATTTACCAGTGGTAGGTGAACCTTGAAAAGCAAGGTTTTGTGGACCTTATCAGATTGAAAGGAAATTAAGTGAGGTGAATTATGTGGTAAAAACACCAGATAGAAGGAAGACTCACCGAGTGTGTCGTGGAGGAGAGAAAAAGGAGCTTTTAATGATTCTAACTCAAAGTGACGAACCAAATCCAGATGGCTGTGAATTTGACATACCTCAAATTAAATTGGAAAACGAGGATGTTCTTAAAAATTGGGATAAATTGTTGAATTACCTTCCAGAGGAAAAATGGACTGACCTGAAAGAGTTTTTGAAATCACGTGGGCAAGTTTGTAGAGATAAATTGGGAAGTACTAAAATTGGCTATACATGATGTAGATGTGGGAAATGCTGTTCCAATCAAACAACATCCATACAGACTTAGCCCTTTAAAATTGGCACAGGTTAACAAAGAGATTGAGAGTATGCTTAAAAATGGCATAATTGAAGAGTGGGTTGCAGCCAATGGAGCTCACCCATAGTGATGGTACCTAAACCGGACGTTACCCAAGGGCAGCACGGTAGCATTGTGGATAGCAAAATCGCTTCACAGCTCCAGGGTCCCAGGTTCGATTCCAACTTGGGTCACTGTCTGTGTGGAGTCTGCACATCCTCCCCGTGTGTGCGTGGGTTTCCTCCGGGTGCTCCGGTTTCCTCCCACAGTCCAAAGATGTGCAGGTTAGGTGGATTGGCCATGATAAATTGCCCTTAGTGTCCAAAGTTGCCCTTAGTGTTGGGTGGGGTTACTGGGTTATGGGGATAAGGTGGAGGTGTTAACCTTGGGTAGGGTGCTCTTTCCAGGAGCCGGTGCAGACTCGATGGGCCGAATGGCCTCCTTCTGCACTACAAATTCTATGTAATTGTGTGTGGACTATAGAAAGGTTAATGCAGTTACAAGGTCAGACTCTTATCCTATCCCACCCTTGGAGGATTGCATTGAGAAGTTGGGACAATCAACCTTCATTTCCAAACTGGATTTACTTACAGGTTACTGGCAGGTACCTTTATCCGAAAGGGCAAAGGAGATTTCAGCTTTTGTGACTCCAGATGGTATATACCAATTCAAAGTTATGCCATTTGGCATGAAACGCGCCCCAGCCACATTTCAATGGTTAACTAACAAAGTTGTTTCAGGATTACCCAATTGTCCGGTATACATCGACGATCTGGTTATTTCACCCAGACATGGAAAGAACATTTAAAACATCTGATGGAGTTATTCGATCGATTTCAGGAGGCGGGTTTGGCGATAAACCTCGCCAAAAGTGAATTTGGAAAAGCCCAAGTCAATTTCCTTGGTCATACAATCGGACAGGGTCAAATGGTCACACGGGATGTAAAACCAACAGTTATTGAGGAGTTTCCAATACCCTGAAGGCAAAGAGAAATAAATGCGATTTCTTGGCATGAGTGGATTTGATCGAACATTTGTGAAAACATTTTGTGGCGTGATTGCTCCACTGATGGACTTGCTGAAGAAGCGTATAAAATTTCAGTGGACAGCGGAGTTTCAACAGGCATTTGACTGCCTGAAATCTGTGATAACCAATGCTCCTGTGTTGGAGAATTACAAGGGATTCTGTGATCAGATTGAACTAAAGTATTTGACTTGAAAGAGAAATGCCGAGGCTTAGAGAAATGGACGGATCGTGCAGAGACCTTCTTGTTCAAAGAGACAGCCAATCGAGAAGGATTTCAGTTGGAGGAAAAAGAATGAAGAAAAATGAACTACATTATTATACCTGTTTGCGTGTGTTGCTTTTTGAAACGAAAAAGTATATTTACTGTGTGCATTTCTTAAAGGATAGTGAAAAGGTGAAAAATGAAACCATCGTGAAGTTGATGGTTTATTTTTTTTTCTGGGGGGGGGGGTGTCATGTGAGAGTGCCTTTTAGAAATGGGTGTTTTAAAAAGTGTACCTTTAAGAAATTGGTGTTGATCAGTGATGTCAGAGTGTGTGTGTGGAGCTGGGCTGTCGGTCAGCTTTTTACTTTCGTTTTAGGCTGTCTGCTGCAGGGTGTGTTTTAGTTTCGTTTTCAAGAGCTGGATAGCTGCAGTCACAGCCAAAGGGGGTATTAGTCTCTCTCTCTGTAATCTAAAGACTGTAAATCGATCCTTTGGTGATTTAAAACTAATAACTGCTCGCAGTAGTGACCTTAACCTGATGTGCTTCGGTTTAAAGGTTTTTTTTAAGTCTTATGGATGTTAAAATGACAGCTTAAGGATTACTTTGTGTTGTATTTTTTGGGGGTTGTATTTGAATTAATGGTTGCTAAGATGTTCACTGTATGTTTTAAAAAGGTTAACTTGAGTTCATAGAATAAACATTGTTTTGCTTTAAAAAATACTTCTCCATTTCTGCTGTACAACACCTGTAGAGTGGGCCGTGTGCTACCCATACCACAATCTATTAAAAGTTGTGGGTCAGGTGAACTCCATGATACACTTTGGGGTTCTCTAACCCTGTCCCATAACAATCTATAGATTTGCATTCCCATGCCTTTGTAGCTAATAGAGCCAAGAAGATCTTTGAAATAACCTTTCCTGCCGTAAGTGAATCCACCCTTAAATCCTGATCTAAGTTTTCTTCAAATCCCCTCGCCACAAGCCTGGCCTTTGCCTTATAAGTTCCATCCGGAAGAACCTTTTCTGTGCAAATCCATCTGTGGGATAGAGCTCTTTGTCCCCTATCCGGTACTTCCGTGTATACCCCAAATTCACTCCAACTATGCAGTTCTTGCTGTTTGGCATCTTTGATAACTTTTTCATCTAACTTACTGTAAGCTACCAAAATCTCACGTGCATGTGGGCTTCTACGCCTATTAGTATTTGTAGTCTTACTCATGTTCCGAGACCATGATGAACTACGTCCCATCTCCCGCCTGGTATCTCATTCTGTACTGCTACTGCTTGATATTTCCCTTCTGCTGTGGGATGTCCTTTCAATAGTTCTCACCCTTTCTCTGCAGACCTGTTCACTATCCGATGTACTGTCTGAACTGGCACTGCGTTTCTGTGCCCTCGATTTTTGAACTTCGTGTTCCCAATCCATTGTCTTGACTCCCTCCCCTGAATGCTGTACGTTCAACCAATGTTTATACTTTCCAGTGGTGTTCCCTGCTCTACTAATAACAGTTCCACGCCATTGACTTTACCCTTCAGGCAAGTATGTCACTTTTGTACCAACGTTAGCAGTTGTCCTTTTGGAAAAATAGCCTGTTCCAAATCATCAGAAGTGTTGTGTTCCTCTACAGAAACCCTGTCTATATCAGTTAACTGGTCCTCGTAGTTCTGTAACACGTGCGTACCAGATGTCCCTGGTTCCTTGTCATGTCTGTCTCCTTTGTCTAAATTTGAAAATTTGTAATCTGTACCCATTATCCTTGATGAATGTACCCGAACAGTTTGATTGCCATGTTGCAAAATAATTGTTTTGCCATCTAGAACATAGAACAGTACAGCACAGAACAGGCCCTTCGGCCCTCGATGTTGTGCCGAGCAATGATCACCCTACTTAAACCCACGTAACCCGTAACCCAACAATCCCCCCATTAACCTTACACTATGGGCAATTTAGCATGGCCAATCCACCTAACCCGCACATCTTTGGACTGTGGGAGGAAACCGGAGCACCCGGAGGAAACCCACGCACACACGGGGAGGACGTGCAGACTCCACACAGACAGTGACCCAGCCGGGAATCGAACCTGGGACCACTGGAGCTGTGAAGCATTGATGCTAACCACCATGCTACCGTGAGGCCCCTAATCTATGCCTATGATCTTCCTTTCCATTCATTAAAATTGTCTCTCTAATAGTATACTATGTCTCCTTGCTGAAAAACGGTATTTGATGGACGTACATTATGCCTCAAAAGCTCTGTTAATTCTTTCAGCGACTTCTGCTTCCAAAGAAACTTTTCTACTGCTGTGTAATGCATTTTAAATGCTCAGCAAAGGCAGAGCTAATTGTAGTCCCTTCCCAAGCTGGAGGCTGGTCATCCAAAATAGACAGAATTTTAGGATTTCTACCAAACACTAATTGATGGGGACTATACCCCCCAACCATCTGCAATGATTTATTTGCATATACTGCCCATGCTAAAGCTGAATTTCGCTTGCAGTTTGGTCTATCTGTCAAAATTTTCCAGAGCATGTCATTTATTACCGCATGGTTTCTTTCACACACATCATTACTAAATGGGCTTTCTGCAGCCGTATTCAGAACTGTGATATTCACGTTTTCACACATTTTAACGGCAAATTCTTCCCCATTGTCCGTAAGGAATTTTGCCGGTGGCCCATTCCTGTCCCTATCCATTTTTCCACGATTTGATCCAGAATTACTCTCTTTTCTTTACTTCGTACAATCGTTGATTGACTAAATCTGGTTGCTAAATCTACAAAATGAAAAATGAATATACTATTGGCTTTACTCCAAATGTTAAAGTCCATGGCCACAATGTCGTTAAAATCCCTGGCTAAAGGTTGGGTTACTATCGGTCGTGCTGGTGTCCTTCTGTACTTCCTACAAACTTCACAGCGATCAGGGCAGCACGGTAGCATTGTGGATCCGGTTTCCTCCCACAGTCCAAAGATGTGCAGGGTAGGTGGATTGGTCATGATAAATTGCCCATAGTGCCCAAAATTGCCCTTAGTGTTGGGTGGGGTTACTGGGTTATGGGGATAGGGTGGAGGTGTTCTTTCCAAGAGCCGGTGCAAACTCGATGGGCCGAATGGTCTCCTTCTGCACTGTAAATTCTATGATAATCTATCACTAACCTGTTCTATTAGCTTAGTACAGTCTTCATCCCTTACCCCTGCATCCTTTAATAAATTTTTCAGCCTCCAAGGAGACGGATGCGCAAATTTAATACAACAAGCTTTTTATCAGCTAAAGTCCCATTTTCAACTGCCATTAACACATCCTTAACAACTGTACTTGAAATATTATTTGTCAGCAATGGAATACAATAGTGTCCCGACTATGTAAATTGCAAGTCCACTGTCTTTCCAAAAACTGTTGCCTTATCCTGTTCCATATCCAGTTTCATGTGTGCTTTCTTCATCGACGGGTCTGCTCAGAAGCAAAGGTATCTCACTTGATACAACATCCGTGCTAATGAAATGATTCACTCCGGCAATATTGCAAGGGATCACCACTCTTTTCAGAGATTTCAGAGTAATATCATCCCCAAACCTGAAACTTGTGGAACTTCCAAATTCCTTAACATTGTTACGATTTTCAGCATTGAAGGAGTCCAGGTAACATTTTAACCAGTCAATTCCACACACAGTAGATGTGCAGCCACTGTCCAATACAGTACAATTGAAGGATTCTGCAACCAACACCCTCATTACCGGCGTAAAACTGCTTGTTAATAGGACAATGCCTTCTTTCTGGTCACTATCTTTTCCCTCTTCTGACTCTTCTGTGTCATGTGTCGCTTCAAACACTCTATTATAACGTGTTGGACAGTTGAAAGTATAATGGTATTGAGAGTCACATCGAAAACATGATTTATCATGCCCCTTGCATTTCTGGGGTTCATCTTCCTATTGTAGGTTCTAACTGGGTTTCTGTCTTCATAATTTCCAGGTCCCGATCTCCTTAGTCTATAGTCTTGGAACCTGTTTGAAGCCGTACAATTTCACCATCCTGTTAGTGGTGTATCTTCCATATTCTGCTTTATTACAGGCTGACCTATTTGGGTCATCAGAGCCATTGGAATCAAATGTTTCCCCAGAAACTTTTTTAAAGCTTCTGTCATCTGATCAAATAAGGTATCCTTATCCGCAAACTGAACCCCTGTCAAAACCAGGAGCCTATCCATGTTTCTCACTCCAGCAGTCAAGTAATTTAAAGGCCAACACAGACTATGGAAATTCCAGGTTGTGTTTCTGCAGCCTTTTATATAGTCTGCCAAATTCCATTATATAGTCATCAATGGAGAAATCCTATTTTTTCCAGAATCTATCAAAATTCGACCATGCTCCATACGCACTTAACAAGTCATCCTTCTGATAATCTTATCCATATAATGTAATAGGAGTCTGCAGACCTTCTTCGGAGTCTAATTATTCCGATTCCAGCTCAGAAAACACTTTGCTCCGGATTTTACTGTCATAAGGTAGAGAAAGAGCCAATGCCATACCTTGTTTTCTCTTCCCAGGGCAGTTCCCTTAGTCCACATGACTACTGCACTTCTCCATTGGTCGTACAATCCCCTTTCAGAAAATAAGGGGGGTAGTCATATCAAGCCATCTTTATCCTAGGTTCAGCCATATATCTTTGGTTTTTTTTTTTTCTTCTCACTCACTCCTTGGTTTGGTCTGGAAAAGTTATATCTTTCAACCCTTCAAATTTTCCCAGCAACCATCCTCTGCTATCATTTGTTAGACGTTTAGCTGCTGTTGTATAAAGAGTCAAAGGTTCACATCCTTTTCCACAAACACCTTTAATTTACTTCAACAGACTGCACAAAACTCTAACATCACATCACCTGACATAAAGGCCACCTGAAGCTCCTTTACATATCAGTGTCAATTATTGGATACTTAACATAAATGAGACAACTAATTGGAATGTCTCTTAACCCATTACTTAACAACTAGACGACCAAATGAAGGACGATTTCCGAAAGGTGGGACGCACTCCCCTCGTCACTAGCTAGGAGGGTGCAGACAGTGAAAATGACGGTCCTCCTGAGATTTCTGTTTGTGTTTCAATGTCTCCCCATCTTTATACCGTGGTCCTTCTTTAAACGGGTCAATAAGATGATCACTGGCTTTGTATGGGCGGGTAAAAGCCCGCGAGTAAAAAAAGGGGATGCTGGAGCTGAGCCGGGGGGGGGGGGGGGGGGTGTGGATGGCGCTGCTGAACTTAAGTAATCACTATTGGGCGGCGAATACAGCGAATCCTTAGGAAGTGGGTGGTGGGGAAGGGTCAGGGTGGCGGCGGCATCATGCAAGGGCACTAGTTTGGGGGAATTGGTAAAGGCGCCTCTGCCATTTCCACCGGCACAGTACTCCATCAGCCCCGCGGTGGTGGCGGTCCTAAGAGTCTGGGGGCAATGGAGGAGACATGTGGGAGCGGAGGGAGCATCGGTCTAGTCTCCAATCTGCAATAATCACCGGTTTGCCTCGGGAGGGCTGGACAGAGGGTTCCAGAGATGGCAGAGAGCAGGGATTGAGAGGATGGGAGATATGGTTATAGAACATAGAACGATACAGCGCAGTACAGGCCCTTCGGCCCACGATGTTGCACCGACATGGGAAGTCAAAAACTAAAGGCCATCTAACCTACACTATGCCATTATCATCCATATGCTTATCCAATAAACTTTTAAATGCCCTCAATGTTGGCGAGTTCATTACTGTTGCAGGTAGGACATTCCACGGCCTCACCACTCTTTGCGTAAAAAACCTACCTCTGACCTCTGTCCTATATCTATTACCCCTCAATTTAGGGCAGCAGGGTAGCATGGTGGTTAGCATAAATGCTTCACAGCTCCAGGGTCCCAGGTTCGATTCCCGGCTGGGTCACTATCTGTGTGGAGTCTGCACGTCCTCCCCCTGTGTGTGTGGGTTTCCTCCGGGTGCTCCCACAGTCCAAAGATGTGCGGGTTAGGTGGATTGGCCATGCTAAATTGCCCGTAGTGTCCTAATAAAAAGTAAGGTTAAGGGGGGGTTGTTGGGTTACGGGTATAGGGTGGATACATGGGTTTGAGTAGGGTGATCATGGCTCGGCACAACATTGAGGGCCGAAGGGCCTGTTCTGTGCTGTACTGTTCTATGTTCCCTCGTGCTAGCCACCTCCATCCGCGGGAGAAGGCTCTCACTGTCCACCCTATCTAACCCTCTGATCATTTTGGATGCCTCTATTAAGTCACCTCTTAACCTTCTTCTCTCAAATGAAAACAACCTCAAGTCCATCAGCCTTTCCTCATAAGATTTTCCCTCCATACCAGGCAACATCCTGCAGCACGGTAGCATGGTGGTTAGCATAAATGCTTCACAGCTCCAGGGTCCCAGGTTCGATTCCCGGCTGGGTCACTGTCTGTGCGGAGTCTGCACATCCTCCCCGTGTGTGCGTGGGTTTCCTCCGGGTGCTCCGGTGTCCTCCCACAGTCCAAAGATGTGCGGGTTAGGTGGATTGGCCATGCTAAATTGCCCGTAGTGTCCTAAAAAGTAAGGTTAAGGGGTGGGGGTTGTTGGGTTACGGGTATAGGGTGGATACGTGGGTTTGAGTAGGGTGATCATGGCTCGGCACAACATCGAGGGCCGAAGGGCCTGTTCTGTGCTGTACTGTTCTATGTTCTATCCTGGTAATCTCCTCTGCACCCGTTCCAAAGCTTCCACGTCCTTCCTATAATGAGGCGACCAGAACTGTACGCAATACTCCAAATGCGGCCGTACTAGAGTTTTGTACAGCTGCAACATGACCTCATGGCTCCGGAACTCAATCCCTCTACCAATAAAGGCCAACACACCATAGGCCTTCTTCACAACCCTATCAACCTGGGTGGCAACTTTCAGGGATCTATGTACATGGACACCGAGATCCCTCTGCTCATCCACACTACCAAGAATTTTACCATTAGCCAAATATTCCGCATTCCTGCTTTTCTTTCCAAAGTGAATCACCTCACACTTCTCCACATTAAACTCCATTTGCCACCTCTCAGCCCAGCTCTGCAGCTTATCTATATCCCTCTGTAACCTGCAACATCCTTCCGCACTGTCTACAACTCCACCGACTTTAGTGTCGTCTGCAAATTTACTCACCCAACCTTCTACGCCCTCCTCTAGGTCATTTATAAAAATGACAAACAGCAACGGCCCCAGAACAGATCCTTGTGGTACGCCACTCGTAACTGAACACCATTCTGAACATTTCCCATCAACTACCACTCTCTGTCTTCTTTCAACTAGCCAATTTCTGATCCACATCTCTAAATCACCCTCAATCCCCAGCCTCCGTATTTTCTGCAATAGCCGACCGTGGGGAACCTTATCAAACGCTTTACTGAAATCCATATACACCACATCAACTGCTCTACCCTCGTCTACCTGTTCAGTCACCTTCTCAAAGAACTCGATAAGGTTTGTGAGGCATGACCTACCCTTCACAAACCCATGCTGACTATCCCTAATCATATTATTCCTATCTAGACGATTATAAATCGTATCTCTTATAATCCTCTCCAAGACTTTACCCACAACAGACGTGAGGCTCACCGGCCTATAGTTACCGGGGTTATCTCTACTCCCTTTCTTGAACAAAGGGACCACATTTGCTATCCTCCAGTCCTCTGGCACTATTCCTGTAGCCAATGATGACATAAAAATCAAAGCCAAAGGCTCAGCAATCTCTTCCCTGGCTTCCCAGAGAATCCTAGGATAAATCCATCAGGCCCCGGGGACTTATCTATTTTCACCTTGTCCAGAATTGCCAACACTTCTTCCCTACGCACCTCAATGCCATCTATTCTAATAGCCTGGGTCCTAGCATTCTCCTCCACAACATTATCTTTTTCCTGAGTGAATACTGACGAAAAGTATTCATTTAGTATCTTGCTTATCTCCTCAGCCTCCACACACAACTTCCCACCACTGTCCTTGACTGGCCCTACTCTTACCCTAGTCATTCTTTTATTCCTGACATACCTATAGAAAGCTTTTGGGTTTTCCTTGATCCTACCTGCCAAAGACTACTCATGTCCCCTCCTTGCTCGTCTTAGCTCTCTCTTTAGATCCTTTCTCGCTTCCTTGTAACTATCAAGCGCCCCAACTGAAACTTCACGCCTCATCTTCACATAGGCCTCCTTCTTCCTCTTAACAAGAGATTCCACTTCTTTGATAAACCACGGTTCCCTCGCTCGACCCCTTCCTCCCTGCCTGACTGGTACGGACTTATCAAGAACACGCAATAGCTGTTCCTTGAACAAGCTCCACATATCCAGTGTGCCCAACCCTTGCAGCCTACTTCTCCAACCTACACATCCTAAGTCATGTCTAATGGCATCATAATTGCCCTTCCCCCAGCTATAACTCTTGCCCTGCGGGGTATACTGATCCCTTTCCATCACTAACGTAAAGGTCACCGAATTGTGGTCACTGTCTCCAAAGTGCTCACCTACCTCCAGATCTAACACCTGGCCTGGTTCATTACCCAAAACCAAATCCAATGTGGCCTCGCCTCTTGTTGGCCTGTCAACATAGTGTCAGGAAACCCTCCTGCACACATTGTACAAAGAACGACCCATCTAATGTACTCGAACTATATCTTTTCCAGTCAATATTTGGAAGTTAAAGTCTCCCATAACAACTACCCTGTTACTTTCGCTCTTTTCCAGAATCATCTTCGACATCCTTTCCTCTACATCCCTAGAACTATTAGGTGGCCTATAGAAAACTCCCAACAGGGTGACCTCTCCTTTCCTGTTTCTAACCTCAGCCCATACTACCTCGGAAGAAGAGTCCCCATCTAGCATCCTTTCCGCCACCGTAATACTGTCCTTGACTAGCAGCTCCACACCTCCCCCTCTTTTGCCCCCTTCTCTGAGCTTACTAAAACACCTAAACCCCGGAACCTGCAACAACCATTCCTGTCCCTGCTCTATCCATGTCTCTGAAATGGCCACAACATCGAAGTCCCAGGTACCAACCCATGCTGCCAGTTCCCCTACCTTATTTCGTATACTCCTGGCATTGAAATAGACACACTTCAAACCACCTACCTGAACACTGGCACCCTCCTGCGAAGTCAAATTTGTGCTCCTGACCTCTATACTCTCAATCTCCCATACCCCAAAACTACAATCCAGGTTCCCATGCCCCTGCTGAATTAGTTTAAACCCCCCCCCCCCAAAGAGCACTAACAAATCTCCCCCCCAGGATATTGGTGCCCCTCAGGTTCAGATGTAGACCATCCTGTCTATAGAGGTCCCACCTTCCCCAGAAAGAGCCCCAGTTATCCAGAAATCTGAATCCCTCCCACCTGCACCATTTCCAGCCTGAGGGAGTTGGAGGAGACATTTGGATTGACGAGAGGGAATGAGTTTAGGTACCTGCAGGCGCGGGACTTCCTACGCAAGTAGGTCTCAACCTTCCCGCTCTGACTGCCAAGGGGGGATACAGGACAGGGTAGTTTCCAGAATGTGGATGGGAGAAGAGAAGGTTTCTGACATTTACAAGGATCTCATGGGGTCAGAGGAGACACAGACCGAGGAGTTGAAACGCAAGTGGAAAGAGGAGTTAGGAGGAGAGATAGAGGATGGTCTCTGGGCGGACGCGTTGAGTAGAGTCAACGCATCCATATCATGTGCCAGGCTCAGCCGGTTACAGTTTAAGGTCGTTCACCAGTCCCACATGAGAGTGGCCCGGATGAGCAGGTTCTTTGGGGTAGAAGACAGGTGCACAAGGTGTGCTGGAGGGCCAGCGAGCCATGTCCATATTTTTCTGGGATATGTCCATATGCGTAGGAAATTCTGGCAGGGGTTTGTGGAAGTCATGTCCAAGGTGTTGAAAACAAGGGTGGCACCGAGTCCGGAGGTGGCTATTTTCGGAGTGTCGGAAGACCCGGGAATCCAGGAGGAGAAAGAGGCAGATGTTCTGGCCTTTGCTTCCCTGGTAGCCCGGAGACAGATACTATTAGCTTGGAGGGACTCAAGGCCCCTGAAGTCGGAGATTTGGCTAACTGCCATGGCTAGCTTTCTCTGTCTGGAGAAAATCAAGTTCGCCTTGGGAGGGTCAATGTTAGGATTCATCCGGAAGTGGCAGCCGTTCGTCTACTTCTTTGGGGAAAATTCACCGCCAGCAGAAGGGGTGGGGGGGGGGGGGGGGGGGGGGGGGGGGGGGGGGGGGGGGGAGGGATTTTGTTTAGTTTACAGTAGGGTGTCAGTAAAGGTGGACCTGTGAGGGAGGAAGACGGCTTTTGCACTATGTTTATATTTGCATGTACATTGTTTCTTCTGTTGTTGTTATAAAACCATAAGTAGTAGAAAGGAACTTAAGCAAGGAGTCAGCAGAGCTAAAAGGGGTCACGAAAAATCATTGGAAAATAGGGTTAAGGAAAATCCCAAGGCTTTTTACACGTATATAAAAAGCAAGAGGGTAGCCAGGGAAAGGGTTGGCCCACTGAAGGACAGGAGAGGGAATCTGTGTGGAGCCAGAGGAAATGGACGAGGTACTAAATGAATACTTTGCATCAGTGTTCACCAAAGAGAAGGTGGGTGTTGAGTCTGGCGAAGGGTGTGTAGATAGGCTGGGTCACATTGAAATCCAAAAAGTGTCTTGGGTGTTGGGTGTCTTGAAAAATATTACGGTGGATAAGTCCCCAGGGCCTGATGGATCTACCCCAGAATACTGAAGGAGGCAAGAGAGGAAATTGCTGAGGCCTTGACAGAAATCTTTGGATCCTCACTGTCTTCAGGTGATATCCCGGAGGACTGGACAATAGACAATGTTGTTCCTTTATTTAATAAGGGTCGTAAGGATAATCGAGGGAACTACAGGCAGTGAGCCTTACGTCAGTGGTAGGGAAATTACTGGAGAGACTTCTTCGAGACAGGATCTACTCCCATTTGGAAACAAGGGGTCGTATTAGCGAGAGGCAGCACGGTTTTGTGAAGGAGAGGTTGTGTCTCACTAACTTGATAGAGTTTTTCGAGGAGGTCGCAAAGATGATTGATGCAGGTAGGGCAGTGGATGCTGTCTATATGGACTTCAGTAAGGCCTTTGACAAGGTCCGTCATGGCAGACTGGTACAAAAGGTGAAGTCACACAGGATCAGAGGTGAGCTGGCAAGGTGGATACAGATCTGGCTAGGTCATACATAGAAGGCAGAGAGTAGCAATGGAAGGGTGCTTTTCTGATTGGAGGGCTGTAACTAGTGGTGTTCCGCAGGGATCAGTGCTGGGACCTTTGCTGTTTGTAGTATATATAAATGATTTGGAGGAAAATGTAACTGGTCTGATAAGTAAGTTTGCAGATGACACAAAGGTTAGTAGAATTGCGGATAGCGATGAGGACTGTCAGAGGATACAGCAGGATTTAGATCATTTGGAGATTTTGGCGGCGAGATGGCAGATGGAGTTTAATCCGGACAAATGAGAGGTAATGCATTTTGGAAGGTCTAATGCAGGTAGGGAATATCCAGTGAATGGTAGAACCCTCAAGAGTATTGACAGTCAGAGAGATCTTGGTGTACAGGTCCACAGGTCACTGAAAGGGGCAACACTGGTGGAGAAGGTAGTCAAGAAGGCATACCGCATGCTTGCCTTCATTGGCCGAGGCACTGAGTATAAAAATTGGCAAGTCATGTTGCAGCTGTAACCTTAGTTCGGCCATACTTGGAGTATCGTGTTCAATTCTGGTCGCCACACTACCAGAAGGATGTGGAGGCTTTAGAGAGGGTGCAGAAGAGATTTACCAGGATGTTGCCTGGTATGGAGGGCATTAGAGACAGTCGGGGGAGAGGGGAGACAGTCGGGAGATTGAAAACAGCGCGAGAGGAGAGACAGCCAGGAGAGTGAAAACAGCGCGAGAGGAGAGACAGCCAGGAGAGTGAAAACAGCGCGAGAGGAGAGACAGTCGGGAGAGTGAAAACAGCGCGAGAGGAGAGACAGTCGGGGGAGTGAAAACAGCGCGAGAGGAGAGACAGTCGGGGGAGTGAAAACAGCGCGAGAGGAGAGACAGTCGGGAGAGTGAAAACAGCGCGAGGGGAGAAACAGTCGGGAGAGTGAAAACAGCGCGAGAGGAGAGACAGCCGCGAGAGTGAAAACAGCGCGAGGGGAGAGACAGTCGGGAGAGTGAAAACAGCGCGAGGGGAGAGACAGTCGGGGGAGTGAAACAGCGCGAGAGGAGAGACAGCCGGGAGAGTGAAAACAGCGCGAGGGGAGAGACAGCCGGGACATTGAAAACAGCGCGAGAGGAGAGACAGTCGGGGGAGTGAAAACAGCGCGAGAGGAGAGACAGTCGGGACATTGAAAACAGCGCGAGGAGAGTGACAGTCGGGAGTGTGAAAACAGCGCGAGAGGAGAGACAGCCGGGAGAGTGAAAACAGCGCGAGAGGAGAGACAGTCGGGAGATTGAAAACAGTGCGAGAGGAGAGACAGTCGGGAGAGTGAAAACAATGAGAGTGGAGAGCCAGTCAGGAAACTGAAAACAGTGTGAGATAACAGGCAATCATGAGGTTGAAAACAGCAAGAGAGGAGAGGCAGTCGTATGATGAAAAAAGCACGAGAGGAGAGGCAGTCTCCTGGGTGTTTCTTGTTTGTATAGTGGGTAATTTACAAGTTGACGACATTTAATAAAGTGTGTTACATTATATCTGTGTCGTAGTTTGTTCTACTCAATAAGATAAGATATCTGGGTAAACTTCAATACTGGACAGATACAACATTTTGGCACCTGAGACGGTCCTTCGATAAGAAGCGAAACATTGCTCCGAAGTTGAACCTTCAACCCGGTATTCTCCAACACTCCGTCTGAGCCTGAATCAAGAGGGCAGATTGCCCCATGTAATGGCCAGTCTTATGTGAGAACAGTCTTATGTGAGAACAGTCTTATGTGAGAACAGTCTTATGTGAGAACAGTCTTATGTGAGAACAGTCTTATGTGAGAACAGTCTTATGTGTGAACAGTCTTATGTGTGAACAGTCTTATGTGAGAACAGTCTTATGTGAGAACAGTCTCATGAGATTGAAGAGTCTGAGAGGAGAGACAGTCGGGGAGAGGGGAGGTAGTCGGGGGAGATTGAAAACAGCGTGAGAGGGGGACAGTCGGGAGATTGAAAACAGCGCGAGAGGAGAGACAGTCGGGGGAGAGGAGAGACAGTCGAGGGAGAGGGGAGACAGTCAGGGGAGAGTGAAAACAGCGTGAGAGGAGAGACAGTCGGGAAATTGAAAACAGCGCGAGAGGAGAGACAGTCGGGGGAGAGGAGAGACAGTCGGGGGAGAGGGGAGACAGTCAGGGGAGAGTGAAAACAGCGTGAGAGGAGAGACAGTCGGGAAATTGAAAACAGCGCGAGAGGAGAGACAGTCGGGGGAGAGGGTAGACAGTCGGGGGAAGATTGAAAACAGCGTGAGAGGAGAGACAGTCGGGGGAGAGGGTAGACAGTCGGGGGAAGATTGAAAACAGCGTGAGAGGAGAGACAGTCGGGAGATTGAAAACAGCACGAGAGGAGAGACAGCCAGGAGAGTGAAAACAGCGCGAGAGGAGAGACAGCCAGGAGAGTGAAAACAGCGCGAGAGGAGAGACAGTCGGGGGAGTGAAAACAGCGCGAGAGGAGAGACAGTCGGGGGAGTGAAAACAGCACGAGAGGAGAGACAGTCGGGGGAGTGAAAACAGCGCGAGAGGAGAGATAGCCAGGAGAGTGAAAACAGCGCGAGAGGAGAGACAGTCGGGGGAGTGAAAACAGCGCGAGAGGAGAGACAGCCGGGAGAGTGAAAACAGCGCGAGAGGAGAGACAGTCGGGGGAGTGAAAACAGCACGAGGGGAGAGACAGCCGGGAGATTGAAATTAGTGCGAGAGGATAGACAGTCGGGAGTTTGAAAACAGCAAGAGGAGAGACAGTTGGGATATTGAAACCAACAAAGAGGAGAGACAGTTGGGAGATTGAAACCAACAAAGAGGAGTGACAGTTGGGAGATTGAAACCAACAAAGAGGAGAGACAGTTGGGAGATTGAAACCAACAAAGAGGAGAGACAGTTGGGAGATTGAAACCAACAAAGAGGAGAGACAGTTGGGAGATTGAAACCAACAAAGAGGAGAGACAGTTGGGAGATTGAAACCAACAAAGAGGAGAGACAGTTGGGAGATTGAAAACAGCAAGTCAAGTGGCAGTAGGGAGCTTGAAAACAGGGCGAGACGACAGACAGTCGGGAGGTGAAATCCACGGCTGAAGGGACATTAGGGTGATAAAAAAGGTGCAAGAGAGGCAGTCGGGAGATTGAAAACAGTGTGAGAGGAGAGGCAGTCGGGTGATTGAAAATAGCGAGCATGAAAATGGCGGATTGGACTCGATGGACCAAATGGCCTAATTCTGCTCCGACGTCTTCTGGTCACCCCAGTCTTACCCCCATCCCATCCCCGCGACCCAAACCTCGCATCCAACCCCCTCCCCCAGTGACCCCAGCCTCAAACCCAACCCCCTCCCCCAGTGACCCCAGTCTCACACGCAACCTCCTCCCCCAGTGACCCCAACCTCGCACCCAACCCCCTCCCCCAGTGACACCTACCTCACACCCAACCCCCTCCCCCAGTGACCCCTGCCTCACACCTAACCCCCTCCCCCAGTGACCCCAGCCTCGCACAAAACCCCCTCTCCCAGTGACACCTGCCTCACACCCAACCCCCTCCCCCAGTGACCCCAGCCTCACACTCAATTCTCCACACTTACCCAGTTCCCAGTTTGCTTTCTCCAATGCTCTTTTGCCTCTGTTCACCACATCCACTTCATATACCTCTGCCGGCTTGGCTGACACTAGGAAAGTCTCGATGGGTTGTTCATAAACACACTCAGTCATCCGATCATAGAAAGCAGCCATCAGCTCACTCCGCGCAGCAGCACCCAACTGCTCTTCCTCATAGACCTGTAACAGATCCGCAAGTCAGATACATCACCAATCATTCAATACAGAGGAACAGACCGCTGTCAGTGAGTGAGACGGAGCATCCAACTGGGTCACTGTTTGTGCGGAGTCTGCATGTTCTCCCCGTGTTTGCGTGGGTTTCCTCCGGGTGCTCCAGTTTCCTCCCACAGTCCAAAGACGTGCAGGTGAGGTGGATTGGCCATGATAAATTGCCCTTAGTGACCAAAAAAGGTGAGGAGGGGTTATTGGGTCACGGGGATAAGGTGGAAGTGAGGGCCTTAGTGGGTTCGTGCAGACTCGATAGGCCGAATGGCTTCCTTCTGCACTGTATGTTCTATGACAGAGCACGGGGAGGGGAATGGTGATGGGGGGGTGGTGGTGGGCATTACAAACCTTCTCAGTGAGCGAGACAGGAGTGAGTGACTGCGAATCCCAGCATTCTGTATCATCATTGTGGGCCTCACGGTAGCATGGTGGTTAGCATCAATGCTTCACAGCTCCAGGGTCCCAGGTTCGATTCCCGGCTGGGCCACTGTCTGTGTGGAGTCTGCACGTCCTCCCCCTGTGTGCGTGGGTTTCCTCCGGGTGCTCCGGTTTCCTCCCACAGTCCAAAGATGTGCGGGTTAGGTGGATTGGCCATGCTAAATTGCCCGTAGTGTAAGGTTAATAGGGGGATTGTTGGGTTACGTGGGTTTAAGTAGGATGATCATTGCTCGGCACAACATCGAGGGCCGAAGGGCCTGTTATGTGCTGTACTGTTCTATGTTCTATGTTCTATCAGTCTGATGGCTCGACAGGGATGCCTTGTGTGTCTTGATTCCTAGTGATGACAAAATAGAGCAATTCTTCTCACCTTTAGGAGATATCGACGGGAGCATTCAATCCGATCTACTGCTGTTAAACCAATGGCCTGACACATTGAAACAGCATTAGTCGACCAGGCTGTAGAGAAGTTCAATCTGAAATGTGGAACAATTACAAACAATGTGAGCAGAGGCCAAGAAGCAAAAGCAGCAATAAAACCAGGGATCCCCTCTACCGTGCTCCCACAACCCTCCTCCCCATAACCCAAATGGTCTACTACGCAACCCAGCAGAGATGACAGAAGAGGATTCTGGGAGAAGTCAAGTCAGTCACCTCAACTGTACTGTGGGTAGCTGACGAACCCCTCCAGTGACAAACAGGAGGAAGTTCAAGAGGATTCTGGGAGAAGTCAACTCACCTTGACATCACAGCCAGCAGTTAAATGATGGGCTGGTGACTGTAAATAGCTTTTATTTTCTATCTTCTTTTCTGTTGTTATGGGCCAGGGTTTACAAAACACCAAAGTATATTCTGGAATTCACCTGACCGATAACTTTTTGTTGATTTTGGTTATGATGAGCACAAGAGCCTGCCTTTCAAGTGTTATTCACAGAGTTCTTAGGCGCTTTTAATCAAAAAACAAGCTTTATTCTACGAATTTAGTTAACATCTGTATAAACACACACAGTAAGAATTATCAACAAACATAAAGGCCCCACACAGCTACAGTAATCTATGTATAACCCTTAATGAATTCCCCCTTAAACTGTTTCAATTTAATAACAACACCCCAGAAACCTAAACCCCCTTTTACCGAAACAGCAGGCAAGTATAATCATTGGGTTTTTTCCTTGGAATAACTCTTTAAAATTGAAAATAGAGACATGTCAAAATACTTCTCTGTCTGAGTCTACAGCAGCCAAATGTGAAAATGACAGTAAAAACTCAGAGACACAAACCAGCTACAAAACTCAAAAGCGAAAGTAAAAACTCAGAGCCACAGCCCAGCTACACCCACACAATGACATCACTGAAGCCATGTGATAAGACGAAGACCTTTCCATTTGTACTGGTCCCACCTTCCCCAGAACCGGTTCCAGTGCCCTAGGGCAATCTGTCCATTTAATGGACACTCCCATGACAGAGAACACAGATAAAAATTACTGAGGAAGATTGGGAATGGGTGACCACCAGACAGTGGATGAATAGAAAGGCAGTGCAAGGGTCCCCTGCAGTCATTTTCCTCTAAAACAGATATATTGTTTTCAATACTGTTGGGAGAGTCACCCAAGTCACCAGAGGAAGATGGCAGCAGCCAGGTTCATGGCACCGTGGCTTGCTCTGCTGCACAGGAGGGCAGGAAAAAAAAGAGTGGCCGAGCTATAGTGACAGAGGATTCAATTGTAAGGAGAATAGATAGGCGTCTATGTGGCCACAAACGAGTCTCCAGGATGGTGTGTTGCCTCCATGATGGAAGGGTCAAGGATGGCTCCGAGTGGCTGCAGGGCATTCTGGAGGGGGAGGTTGAACAGCCAATTTCAAGAGTTAGAGTTAAACTAAAAAGCAGGACCTCAAAAGGTAGTAATCTCAGGATTGCTCCAGTGCCATGTGCTAGTCAGAGTAAGAATGTCAGGATAGTTAAAATGCATATTTGGCTTGAGGGATGGTGCAAGAGAGGGGGATTCAAATTCCTGGGACATTGGAACCATTTCGGGGGAAGGTGGGACCAGTACAAACCTGCACCTGGGCAGGGTTTCCTCCGGGTGCTCCGGTTTCCTCCCACAGTCCAAAGATGTGCAGGTTAGGTGGATTGGCCATGATAAATTGCCCTTAGTGTTTGGTGGGGTTACTGGGTTATGGGGATAGGGTGGAGGTGTTAACCTTGAGTAGGGTGCTCTTTCCAGGAGTCGGTGCAGACTCAATGGGCCGAATGGCCTCCTTCTGCACTGTAAATTCTATGAAACAATAATGTCCCCAGGAATTTGAATCACTCCCTTTTGGACCATCCCTCAAGCCACGTATTCATCTTAACTATCCTGCCATTCCTGACTAGCACATGGCGCGGGGTAGAAATCTACCTTTTGAGATGGTAATGCCCCCAGGACACTGGAACCGGTTCTGGGGAAGGTGAGACCAGTACAAAGCAGACGGTCTGCACCTGGGCAAGATCAGAACCAATGTCCTAGAGGGAATGTTTGCCAGTGCTGTTGGGTAGGGTTTAAAATAACAGGGGAGGGTTTGAATTAATATGGCAGGAGGATGGGAACCGATGCAGGAAGTCATAAAGGGCAGGTCTTGCCTAACTAATTTAGTGGAATATTTTGAGAACATTACCAGTGCAGTGGATAACGCGGAGCCAATGGATATGGTATATCTGGATTTCCAGAAAGCTTTTGACAAGGTGCCACACAAAAGGCTGCTACATAAGATAAAGATGCATGGCATTAAGGGTAAAGTAGTAGCATGGATAGAGGATTGGTTAATTAATAGAAAGCAAAGAGTGGGGATTAATGGGTGCTTCTCTGGTTGACGATCAGTAGCTAGTGGTGTCCCTCAGGGATCCGTGTTGGGCCCACAATTGTTCACAATCTACATAGATGATTTGGAGTTGGGGACCAAGGGCAATGTGTCCAAGTTTGCAGATGACACTAAGGTGAGTGGTAAAGCGAAAAGTGCAGAGGATACTGGAAGTCTGCAGAGGGATTTGGATAGGTTAAGTGAATGGGCTAGGGTCTGGCAAATGGAATACAATATTGACAAATGTGAGGTTATCCATTTTGGTAGGAATAACAGCAAACAGGATTATTATTTAAACAATAAAATATTAAAGCATGCTGCTGTGCAGAGAGACCTGGGTGTGCTCGTGCATGAGTCACAGAAAGTTGGTTTACAGGTGCAACAGGTGATTAAGAAGGCAAATGGAATTTTGTCCTTCATTGCTAGAGGGATGGAGTTTAAGACTAGGGAGGTTATGCTGCAATTGTATAAGGTGTTAGCGAGGCCACACCTGGAGTATTGTGTTCAGTTTTGGTGTCCTTACTTGAGAAATGACGTACTGGCACTGGAGGGTGTGCAGAGGAGATTCACGAGGTTAATCCCAGAGCTGAAGGGGTTGGATTACGAGGAGAGGTTGAGTAGACTGGGACTGTACTCGTTGGAATTTAGAAGGATGAGGGGGGATCTTATCGAAACATTTAAAATTATGAAGGGAATAGATAGGATAGATGCGGACAGGTTGTTTCCACTGGCGGGTGAAAGCAGAACTAGGGGGCATAGCCTCAAAATAAGGGGAAGCAGATTTAGGACTGAGTTTAGGAGGAACTTCTTCACCCAAAGGGTTGTGAATCTATGGAATTCCTTGCCCAGTGAAGCAGTTGAGGCTCCTTCATTAAATGTTTTTAAAGTAAAGATAGATAGTTTTTTGAAGAAAAAAGGGATTAAGGGTTATGGTGTTCGGGCCGGAAAGTGGAGCTGAGTCCACAAAAGATCAGCCATGATCTCATTGAATGGCGGAGCAGGCTCGAGGGGCCAGATGGCCTACTCCTGCTCCTAGTTCTTATGTTCTAATTAATCACGCTGACAATCATTATCAGATATGATGTAATTGTGATCACGGAGAGCTGGCTCCAGGGTGACCAAGGATGGGAACTCAACATCCAGGGGTAATCAATATGCAAGAAAGATAGAAGGAAAGGAAAGGGAGAAGGGGTAGTGTTGCTGGTTAAAGAGGAGATTAATGCAATAGTATGGAAGGACATTAGCCTGGATGATGTGAATCAGTTTGGGTGGAGCTGCGGAACACCAAAGGGCAAAAAACGTTAGTGGGAGTTGTATTCAGACCACCAAACAGTAGCTCTGAGGTTGGGGAAGGCATCAAACAGGAAATGAGAGATGCGTGCAGTACTGGTTCAGCAGTTATTATGGGTGACTTCAATCTGCATATTGATTGGGCTAATCAAACTGGTAGCAATGCGATGGAGGAGGATTTCCTGTAATGTATAAGAGGTGGTTTTCCCGACCAATATGACGAGGAACCAAGTAGAGAGCAGGCCACCCTAGACTGGGTATTGTGCAATGAGAAAGGCTGAATTAGCAATGTTGTGCTGTGAGATCCTTTAGGGAAGAGTGACCATAATACTGTTGAATTCTTCATTAAGCTGGAGAGTGGCACAGACAGTCGGGTCCTGAACTTAAAGAAAGCTAACTTTGATGGTACAAGAGGTGCATTGGCTAGGATAAGCGGACAAAGGATACTTAAGGTGTTGATGGTGGATAGGCAATGCAGACATTTAATGTACAAGACATTGATAAGACACACATGGAATACTGTGATCAGTTCTCATCACCTGATTATTGGCAGGATAGTGTTAAACTAGAAAGAGCACAGAAGAGATTTACGAGAATGCTACCAGGACTTGATAGTCTGAATTGTAAGGAGAGGTTGAATAGGCTGGGACTTATTTTCCTGGAGCACAGGAGGATCTTATAGAGGTCTTTTGCAAAGATAGGGGAGTCTAGAACTAGAAGGCATAGGTTTATGATGAGAGGGGAGAGATACAAAAGAGACCAAGGCGAACTTTCTTCACACAGAGGGTCGAGAGCATCTGGAACGGGCTGCCAGAGGCAGTGATAGAGGCAGGTACGATTTTGTCTTTTAAAATGCAGTTAGACATTTACATGGGCTGTGTGGGTATATTTTATTTTATTTTTTAAAATAATCTTTACTGTCACAAGTAGGCTTATATTAACACTGCAATGAAGTTACTGTGAAAAGCCGCGAGTCGCCACATTCCGGCACCTGTTCGAGTACACAGAGGGAGAATTCAGAATGTTCAAATTACCTAGCTAAGTGATAGAAACTGGGCGGCATGAACAAGCTGGGCCGAAGGGCCTGTTTCCATACTGTAAACATCTATGACTCTATAACACATGAATGAACTTCAACAATTGTACATCCCTGTCTGGCACAAGAGTAAGATGGGGAAGGTGGCTCAACCATGACTAACAAGGGAAATAAGGGATAGTGTTAAAGCCAGAGGCATATAAATTGACCAGAAAAAGCAGCATGCCTGAGGACTGGGAGAAATGTAAAATTCAGCAGAAGGGGACAAAGGGTTTAATTCGGAAGAAGAAAATAGAATCGGAGAGTAGTCTTGCAAAAAACATAAAAACTGACATATTAGCATTTTCCGGGGGTTTCTTCCGGCGTTGGGGCCTGAGGAACGGGCAACGGATCGGGCCGGTTTAGAGCCGGGGGGGGGGGGGGGGGGGGGGGGGGGGGGGAGCCCCGTGGTCAGAGGAGCAGGGGCATCGTCAAGTCCAAACTGAGTGGCAGGAGAGGTGCTTGGCACGAGGGGAGGCCCGAATCCAGGACAAATATAGAGGGGGAGCAGCGCACATCGGATGGCCCCCGGTGAAAATGGATGTTTGAAGTCCGGTCCCAGGGGAAGATTTTTTGAACATTGATTTTTGAAAAACAAAAAATTTAATTATTTTTTATTTAAATTTTTTTTAAATTATTTATTTGTTGTAAGATTGAATAAAGAAGGAGAAAAATACTAAGTGGTTAAGGGGTGCCAAAAACAGCTGTGAAGAGGGGAGGAAATGCGGGTTGGCCACCAAATGAGAGGACCAGTAAAAGCGCTGACAAGATTGCAGATACCGGACCGCGTGGTGCGGCCGCACTACTTACAGTGGAAAGGAGGACCGAGGTGATGGCGGTGGAGCTGGAGAAGCAGTTTGCAAGGCACATGGAGGCGTTGAGGAAGGAGATGGCAGTCACACTGAGATCATTGGTGGAAGAGGCAATCGCCCCGGTGAGCGTGGATGTGGCAAAGACATCGGCCGAGGTGAGAGAACAAGGTGAAAAGGTGAAGGAAGTGGAGGAGGCCATGTCGCAGCACAGCGACCAGCTCACCTCGATGGGGGACGAACTACGGAGGGTGATGGAGATCAACAGAGGACTCCCAAGCAAAGCTCAAGGACTTGGAGAACCGCTCGAGGCGGCACAATCTGCGAATTGTGGGCTTGCCTGAAGGGGCAGAGGGGTCAAGGCCAACAGAGTACTTCGTTAAGAGGCTGGCGGAGTTGATGGGGGAGGATGAAGACTCCTCCTGGTATGAAATGGACAGAGCTCATCGGTCGTTGAGGCCGAAACCCAAAGTAAATGAGCCGCCGAGAGCAGTAATTATCTGCTTCCAATAAATACCACATGAAGAAGGTGTTAAGCTGGGCGAAGCAGAAGCAGGAGTTGCAGTGGGATGGTGAAAGGAGTTCAGATTTACCAGGACTTGACGGTGGAGTTTGCAAAGAGACGAGTGGCGCTCAGCCGAGTGAAGGAGGCACTGTACAACAAGGGGCTGCGATTTGGTATGGTATGCCCGGCAAAGCTGAGGCAAAGATTTTTATTTTGAAACGGTGGAGGCGGCTGAGACATTAATGAAGGCCTGGGACTTGGGACAGAAGTGAGGAATGGAGCTGGAAGGGAGATCGTGGACTGGGATTTGGGAACTGGAAAATGTATAAATGTTATAACTTTCTTTTCACTAACTTACTTGACTTCACATTGTTATAGAGTTTAAGTTTTGTCTGGTTTGGTCGGCATTTTTGTTCCTTTTTTTTGTTGCAACTGTTATATGTTATTTTATTGACTTGTATGGGTTAGATTGTTTTTCTTTTGAGACTGGGTGGGAGGAGAGAGTATGCCTTTAAGGGGAGGGGGGTGCACCCGCGCTAGCTAACTAAAGTCGGCTAGTTAACGGAGGTGAGGGCTGCGGACATTGGAGCCTGGGTAGCAGGTTTCGATGGGCCTATGAGGCGAGCAAGTGGGGTGGAGAGGATCGATACCGGGTGAGATTTCTTTGAGGGGAAGTGCAGGGGGGATTCTGGGAGAGGGTTCGATGTTAATAATGGATCGTGACGGGTCAGACTCATGGGGCAAGGCCCAGTGGTATGATGATGGAGGATAGGAAGATGGTGAGAGACCCCCCCCACAGTTAAGATAGTCACGTGGAACATGAGGGGGTTGGGAGACCCAGTCAAGAGGTCAAGGGTGCTTGCGCATCTTAAAAGTTTGAAGGCCGATGTAGCAATGCTGCAGGAAACTCACCCGAGGGTGAAGGATCAAGTGAGATTTAAAAAGGGCTGGGTTAGTCAGATGTTTCACTCAGGATTTGACGGAAGGGCCTGAGGGGCAGCGGTAATGGTCAGCAAAAGGTGGAGAAGGTGGTTGCAGATCAGGGGCCATCCCCAACTTGGACACACATGAACTGATAGCGGGGGAGGGGGGGGGGGGGGGGGGGGGGGGGAGGGGGAAGGAAGAAGCTTGAACTTGGTGCAGAAGCCAAGATTGGACAGGTCACGCCCGCGCTCGCTAATCCCATCGGGGGGGGGGGGGGGGGGGGGGGGGCGAAGGGTGCTGGCTGGGCTAATGGTGGAAATGGGAGGGATGGACCCTTGGAGGTTTATGCACCCGAGGGAGCGGGAGTACTTGTTTTTCTCAATGGTCCATAAGATGTTCTCGCGGATTGACTTTTTCATGGTGGGGAAGGCGTTGCTGGCTGGGGTCAAAGGGTTGGAGTACTCGGCAATTGCAATATCAGGTCATGCTCCGCATTGGGTGGATATGGTACTGGAGAAGGGACCAGGGTGGAAGTTAGATGTGGACTGTTGGGAGACCGATGGTTCTGTGACAAAATTGAAAAAGTAATCAAGGAATATGTAGGTTTTAACTGCACGGGGGAGGTGTCGAAGGCAGTTGTCTGGGAGGCTTTTAAGGCGGTGGTGAGGGGTGAGGTGATCTCCTTTAATGCTAGAGTGGCCAAAGAGGAGGGGTTGGAGCGTCAGGGGGGTAACAGATGAGATGCTGGAGGTAGATAAGAGGTATGCAGAAAATGGGGACCCAGCAAAGTTGGAAAAGAGGAAGGAACTCCAGGCGAGCTTTAACCGACTATCTACCAGGAAGGCGGTACACCAATTGAGGCGATCAAGTGGTGCAGTTTACGAGCATGGAGAGAAAGCGAGACAGCTCTGGTGGGAGGCTGCGGCAAAGGAAATTGTCCAGGTGTGGGACAGGGCAGGGAAGTTGGTGGTAGCTCAAGATTAGATTAACAAGGTCTTTAAGGAATTTTATGAGAGGTTCTACAGGTCAGAGCCAACTGGGGATGCCGGGAGATTCAGGAATTTCTAGATGGGCTGGAGTACCTGAGGTTAGGGGAGGGGGACAGGCTACATTAGAAGGAGCGATAGTGGAACAGGTGATAGAAGATTTGATTGGGAGGATGCAATTGGGGAAGGTGGCAGGGCCGGATGGGTTTCCGGTAGAATATTATAAAAAGTTCAAAGATAAGCTGGTACCTCTGATGGTGGGGATGTTTCAGGAGGCGATAGGGAAGGGGGTGTTTCCACAAACTTTGGGGCAGGCATTGATTTCCCTGGTACTTAAGAAAGATAAGGATCTGACGGAGTGTGGGTCGTATCGGCCTTTTAAACGTGGATGCAAAGATATTGGCGAAGGTACTGGCAGGTAGGCTAGAGGAGTGCCACCCGAAGGTGATAGATGAAGATCAGACGGGGTTTGTGAGAGGGAGGCAGCTCTTTTCAAACACTAGGAGGGTATTGAACGTGGTTATGGCACGGCAGAGGAAAAGGAAACAGGGGTGGTTGTGGCATTGGACGCCGAGAAAGCGTTTGACCGGGTAGAATGGGGGTACTTGATGGCAGTTCTGGAGTGGTTTGGGATTGGACCAAGATTTGTGGACTGGGTAAAGCTACTATATAAGGAGCCAAAGGGGGAGTGTCCGCACAAATAACATCAGTTCGGAATACTTTGCTCTCCACCGTGGGACTAGGCAGGGATGTCCTATGTTTCCACTGCTGTTGGCACTTGCAATTGAGCCTTTGGGGGTATGGAAAGGGATTGGGGGGGGGGGGGGGGGGGGAGAATAAAGCATAGGGTTTCCTTATATGCCAATAACTTGTTATCATACGTATCGGAACCGAGTGTGTAAATGGGGGGAATACTGGAGCTGCTTCAGGTGTTTGAGTCCTTCTTGGGGTACAAGTTAAATCTAGACAAGAGTGAATATTTTGTGGTGTCTCGGCCGGGAGTGGGGCAGGGGTGGGGGGCTGCCATCCGTAGGGCAGGGACTCACTTTAGATACCTGGGGGTGCAAGCTGCCCGGGATTGGGGGAGGCTCCGTACGTACAACATTTCTAGTTTGGTGGGGAGGTTCACCCTCCCCACCAAGGAGCGATAGTGGAGCAGGTGATGGAAGATTTGATTGGGAGGATGCAATTGGGGATCACAGCTGATCTGGCAAGGTGGGATGGTCTCCCTGTCACTGGCGGGTCGGGTGCAGGCGGTTAAAACGAATGTGTTGCTGCGATTCCAGTTTATTTTCCAATGCCTGCCAATTTTCCTGCCAAAGGCATTTTTAGAGAGATTGAAGGGATGACTACCTCGTTCACATGGGGAGGAAGATGGACAGAATTGGAAAGGTGCTACTACAAAGAGGAAGGCAGGTAGGGCGTTTGGGTCTTCCAAACCTGACTGGGTCAGAGAGGTTGAATCCCAATGGGTCAGAATGGAGGACAGTTTGTGTAGGGGATCTGGATTTAAGGCGCTAGCAAAATCCCTGCTCCCGACGGCCCCGGGTAGATATCCAGGGGGTCCGGTAGTAATAGTTTCGTTGAGAATTTAGAGGCAGTTTCACCAGCACTTTTGGTTGGGGGCATGGTCAAGGGAAATGTTGATTCAGGGGAACCATAGATTTGAGCCATGGAAGTGGGATGGAAATTTACGGAGATGGGAGGAGAAAGGAATTAGGACACTAAAAGATTTGTTTCTTGGGGGTCAATTTGCAGGATTGAAGGAGCTGGGAGCGAAGTATGGACTGGAGCAGGGGGAAATATTTAGATACATGCAGGTTCGAGACTTTGCCAGAAAGGAGATACAGAGCTTCCAAGTAGAGCCGCTTCCACATTGTTGGAGGAGGTGCTGACGACAGGGGGACCTGAGAAGGAGGTAGTATCAGCGGTTTACGGGGCTATTTTGGAACAGGAGAAGGCACCGCTGGAAGGGATCAAGGCTAAGTGGGAGAAACAGTTGGGAGAGGGTATGGAGGAGGGGCTCTGGTGCGAGGTGCTCCGGGGGTGAACACATCCACCTCGTGTGCGAGGTTGGGGCTGATACAGCTGAAGGTGGGATATAGAGCACACCTTACAAGGGCGAGGACGAACCGGCTCTTTGAGGTGGTAGAAGATGTGTGTGAACGTTGCGGGGGGGGATGAATGCAATTCCAAATCCCATATCAATAACAATGATCCCATCCTCCCATCAAACTCCCGCAAACCACATTCATATGTTTTAGGGTTTTTAGAGTAATGTCGAAAGTGGTGCATGTGAAACTGGACTGGGGCCCTTGAGAGGCCATATTTGGGATGTCGGACCAGCTGGGATTGGAAACGGGTGCGGAGGCAGATATTGCAGCCTTCGCCTCGTTGATCGGCGGATCCTGTTAGGGTGGAGATTAGCCTCTCCACCCTATAAGAAGTCTTACAACACCAGGTTAAAGTCCAACAGGTTTGTTTCAAATCATTAGCTTTCAGAGCACTGCTCTTTCCTCAAGTGAATGAAGAGGTAGGTTAGGGAAAAATATATATAGACAAAGTAAAAGATGCAAGACGATATTTTGAATGAGAGCATTTGCATGTCAGTAAGTCTTTACAGATTCAGAGAGGGGGTAATTCCAGGTTAAAGAGGTGTGAATTGTCTCAAGCCAGGACAGTTGGTAGGATTTCGCAAGGCCAGGCCAGATGGCGGGGGGGGTGAATGTAATGTGACATGAATCCAAGGGGCTGGTTGAGGCCGTACTCATGTGTGCGGAACTTGGCTCTAAGTTTCTGCTCAGTGATTCTGCGTTGTCGCGTGTCCTATAGGCTGCCTTGGAGAAAGCTTACTCGAAGATCAGAGGCTGAATGCCCTTGACTGCTGAAGTGTTCCCCGACTGGAAGTGAAAATCCTGCCTGGCTGTTGTAGTGCGATGTCTGTTCGTCTGTTGTCGCAGTGTCTGCATGTTCTCGCCAATGGGGACATCCTTTCCTGAAGCGTACGAGGTAGACAAGGTTGGCCGAGTTGCACAAGTATGTACCGTGTACCTGGTGGGTGGTGTTCTCACGTGTAATGGTGGTAAACAGATGATCTGGCACACCTTGGAGAGATTGCCATAGCAGGGCTATGTGGTATTGTGCCCTGTTCTGAAGGCTGGGTAGTTTACTGCAAACAATGGTTGTTTGAGGTTACGCGGTTGATTGAAGACAAGTAGTGGGGGTGTGGGGATGACCTTGGCAAGATGTTTGCCTTCATCAATGACATGTTGTAAGACTTGTTACTGTACTCACCCCAGACCAATGGCGGCATCTCCACATCATGGTCTCCCACCCTGTGCCCCAGCGTGGCGGAGGGACCTGCTGGAATTCTTGACTCTTGAGAAGGTCAAATTTGAACTGAGGGGCAGGATGGAGGGGTTCTACAATTCATGGGCGTTAGTCATTATGCACTTTGGAGAATTGGATTATATCGAACGTTAGAGTGGATAGGAGGGGGGGGGGGGGGGGGGGGGGGGGGGACACGACTGTATGTGTTAATGGTGGCTATGGATGATGCCTGATTCCTTTTTGTCATTTGTTTATGTTAACATGCACGCTAATGTTCGGGGGTTTGATGGGAGGATGGGATCGTTGTTATTGATATGGGATTTGGCATTGCATTCATTCCTGATTGTTGGGTGTAAATTTGGGAGAAAATGTGAAAAAGGAGATTAAAAATATATTTTTTTAAAACATTAAAACTGACTTCTATAGACTTCCAGCATTCTATAGACTCTGGAAGAGTACAATGCATTGGAGGGTAGCTAATGTAAGCCCATTTTTTTTTTTAAATGAAGGAGAGAGAAAATAGGGAATTATAGACGGTTAGCCTGACATTGGTGGTGGGGAAAATACTGGAGTCAATTATTAAGGATGAAATAGCTGAGCGTTTTGACAGGTCCCACGCAAGAGGATAGTGAGAAAAATTAAAGCTCATGGTATTGGGGGTAATGTATTGACTTGGATAGAGAACTGGTTGGCAGACAGGAAGCAGAGAGTGGGAATAAACGGGTCCTTTTCAGAGTGGCAGACAGTGACTAGTGGGGTACCGCAGGGTTCAGTGCTGGGACCCCAGCTGTTCACAATATGCATTAATGATTTGGACGAATGAATTGCTTGCAATATCTCCAAAATTGCAGGTGACACGAAGCTGGGTGGCAGTGTGTGTTATGAGGAGGATGCAAAGAGGCTGCAGGGTGACTTGGACAGGCTGGCTCAGTGGGCAAATACATGACAAACACAATATAATGTAGGTAAATGTGAGGTTATTCACTTGCTGGCAAAAACAGGAAGTCAGATTTCTATTGTAGCCATCTGGGATGGCCACTTACAACCAGGAACAGAGATTCAGGCATGCTCAGAGCCTGAATGTATATTTGCGAGTGAGGAATCCAGACGGTATCGAAACCCCCAACCGATTAGCATTTGATGGCCCATCTCCGCCAGACAAAGGACTGATACTTGAGTGACCGATACAGTCCCAGACATTTCGGCGCCGCTCCCTGTACTCGGGAAGCATAAACAACAAGGTCAATGACCGCTTAGGACACGCCCAGCCATCAAGGCACCCGCCCCTTTATTGGTTTGAATCGAACGCAATGATCAGGAATCACCCAATTAGTGGGGTCCAAACTGAAGGACCGCCCAAAAGAGCACGAAAACCCCCAAGAATAAAAAGAGAGTCCACCATGTGTTCGGCCTCTCTTGGACCTGGCGCTCCTGCAACGTCCACTTCCAATTGCAGCACCAGCAGAAGCAAGTTCAAGCTCAACACCCGCTTACCAGATGGATGAGCCTAGCTGAGCAGCAGTTACCAGACGGATGAGCCTAACAGACCCGAGAGATCCAGAATCGAACAACTGCCACTGTTCCTCTGACCTAAGCCGGGTGCCTGAAGTACAGGTTGTCATAGTCAATAGGTGTAGTTTAACTAGTAGTGTTTATGTTGCATGATTAATTGTGTGTGCAAATAAAGTACCCTTGACCTTGAACTAACTAACTGGTGTTTGGCTCTTTGATCGATAGCCGGTTGAACCTTGTGGTGGTATCATTTGATATCTGGCAACTCTAAGCAATCTAATATAGATATCTAAAGAAAGGAGGACAACCTCACTGACTGGCATATTTACAGTAAGTAAAAAAGGCAACGCTATCTGAATGGTGGCAGTTCAGGAAAAGAGGAAGTGCAACAAGACCTTGGTGTCATGGCGGTGTCATGAAGATTGGCATGCAGGTACAGCAGGTTGTGAGGAAAGCTAATGGCATGCTGGCCTTCATAGCGAGAGGATTTGATGATAGGCATGTCTTGCTGCAGTAATACAGGGCCTTGATGAGGCCACAAAAGAACAAAGAAAAAAGAACAATACGTCACAGGAACAGGCCCTTCGGCCCTCCAAGTCTGTACCGGTCATAATACCAACCTTTGCCAAAACCGTCAGCACATCCTTGTGCCGTATCCTTCTGTACCCATCCGATCTCCCTCCTATCCATGTGTTTGTCAAGAGGCCTTTGAATGCCGTTAATGTATCGGCTTCCACAACCTCCCTTGGCAATGCATTCCAGGCACTCACCACCCTCTGCGTAAAAAACCTGCCTCGCACATCTCCACTAAACTTTGCCCCAAGGACTTTAAACCTATGCCCCACGTGACTGACCACTCCACCCTGGGAAAGAGTGCCTGCCCATCCACTCTATCCATGCCCCTCATAATCTTGTAGACCTCTAATAGAACACCCCTCAACCTCCGTCTTTCAGATGAAAACAGTCCGAGTCTATTCAGCTTCTCCACATAGCGATCACCCTCCAGACCAGGCAACATCCTGCTAAACCTCCTCTACACCCTCTCCATAGCCTCCACATCCTTCTGGTCGCAATATTCCAAGTGCGGCCTTACCAAGGTTCTATACAACTGTAACATGACTTGCCAGTTTTTATATTCAATGCCCCATCCAATGAAGGCAAACATTCCGTCTGCTTTCTTGACTACCTTGTCCACTGTGTTGCCACATTCAAAGTTCTGTGGACATGTACACCCAGATAGCTCTGACTTCCTATATTCCTAAGAGTTTTGCCATTTATGGTATATGTTAAACCCACCAAATGCATTACCTCACATTTGTCCGGATTAAACTCCATTTGCCATTTCTCTGCCCAAGTCTCTAACCTATGTCCTGCTGTATCTTCCAACAATCCTCAACACTCTCTGCCACTCGGCCAACCTTGGTGTCATCCGCGAACTTACTAATCAGACCGTCTACATTTTCCTCCAAATCGTTTATGCACACTACAAAAAACAGAGGCCCCAGCACAGATCCCTGCGATACACCACTAGCCACAACTTTCCATTTAGAAAAACACCCTTCTACTACCATTTGCCTTCTGTGACTGAGCCAGTTCTGTATCCATCTCATCACCTCACCTCTGATCTTGTGTGACTTCACCTTTTGTACCAGCCTGCCATGAGGCACTTTGTCAAAGACTTTACTGAAGTCCATGTAAACAACATCTAACACCCTCCCCTCATCAATCATCTTTGTGACCTCCTCAAAAACCTCGATCAAGTTAGTGAGACACGACCTCCCCTTCGCAAAACCAGGCTGTCTTGAGTATTGCGTACAGTTTTGGTCTCCTACTTTGAGGAAGGACATTTTTGTTATTGAGGGTGTCCAGCGAGGGTTCACCAGCCTAATTCCTGGGATAGCAGAACTGACATATGAAGAAGAAAGACTGGATTGACTGGGCTTATACTCACTGAAGTTTAGAAGAATGAGAGGGGATCTCATGGAAACAATATAAAATCCTGATAGGACTGGACAAGCTAAATGCGGGAGTAATGTTCTGATGTTGGGGATGTCCAGAACAAGGGGTGAGCCATTCAGGATTGAGATGAGGAAGAACTTCTTCTCTCAGAGAGTTGTGAACTTGTGGAATTCTCTCCCACAGAAAGTTGTTGGAGCTAGTTTGTTGGATATATTCAAGAGGGAGTTGGACATGGCTCTTGCAGCTAAAGGGATCAAGGGAGAGAAAGTGGGAGTGGGATACTGAATTTGCATGATCTGCCGTGATCATATTGAATGGCGGTGCAGGCTCGAAGGGCCGAATGGTCTGTACCTGCACCTATTTTCTTTGTTTCACCCAGAAAGCCACGATAAAATCAGGCCCCAATGAAACCACAAGGGACTCCTAACTCACCATCTGGCCAGCTTCCCCAGCATCCTCACCTCATCTCTGGTTCCTCTCCTATTCATACTCACAGGGCACAAATAATACAGGAGCTTCCTGTTGTATTCCCATACTCACCTCGGCCCGATCTCCACCAGCAGCCCTCCATCACTTTCGCTGAGAAAGGGTTCGGTGGAAATACTCTGGGAGTTGAAAGGGGATTGGAAAATCCAGGTGAGCTTGTGCCTTTCATGTGGACTGGGAGAGGTCGAACCTGTGGGAAAGGATAAGAGTCAGCGAACACATCACCACAGCAAGGGGACCTGAGCTGAGACAGCTGAAGTGAGGAGGCAGTTCCAGGGAATCAAACAGAGTGACAGCTGGACTGAGACAGAGAGCCGTGGAGGGGTTAGTAGTGTATGGGGGGAGGGGTCAGAGGTGAAGGCAGACTCGGGAAGAGAGATTGAGAGATCAGATCTTCCAGTGTGAAATGAGGTTACAATTCTACACATACAGGTGGTAGAAGTTTGGAACTCTTCCATAAACAGCTGTTTCAATTGTTAATTTCAAATGATGGAATTTTTTCATCTCCCCGGTGTTTAGGGATATGGATTAAATGTGAGTCTATGGAATTAGGTAACAGGTCAATCATCATTTCAGTCAATAATGCACTGCTCACCCCTCCACCCCAAATGAGGGGAGACTCAACCTTAAAACCCTCTCCAGCCCAGAAAAAAACTGCAGCCCCTCAAACGATACGACTCTGACCTGTCCAGTTAACATTGAAGCAAAACTCTTGGTAAATGTGCTCAATCCTCTCCACATGATGCTTTCCAGATCGAAGAATGTTTCTCTCCACATCCACAGGCAGGATCTCAGTGGGGCTCGAATAGAAATGAAGCACAACCATCTGACAATGAAAGAGAACACAGTATCAGTAATAGCACCAATACAGTGTCACCAAGAACTCACAGGAAGGGATAGGGAGCACAGGGAGGGGGCGCAGGGAGAGGGGCGCAGGGAGAGGGGCGCGGGGAGAGGGAGGCAACTGCAGGGAGTGGACTGCGGCTGCGCGGGGATGGGTAGGGTGGGGAGAACAGCGCGGAGAGGGGGAAAAAAGTGAGGGGTAGGGGGAGAGGGGGACAGGGAGGGAAGAAGAGGCGGGGGAGCCAGATGCGCCTGACGGGAGTGAGCGGCATGGGGGGGAAGAGGAAGAAAACCTTTTAAAAAGACAGCGCGCTGGAATGAGAATCTCTGAAAATGACAAAACTCTGGTCCAAGTGCAGCTCTTGCAATTAGTAGCACGAGTCCTGGCAAATTCAGGATCATGAGTAATTCATTAGAGCTTTAAAGAATGAGTGTCTATGAGTGCTGCTCCAGGGAACTGTCCAATGACTATCGCACACAGTTTACAGCCGGACTCAGAGTTCCTATGTTTGTTTGTCTCTGCAGATGTCTGACGTTTGCTGGGGAAAAGTGTATAACAGCAGCAAGAGCAGAATGTATCCCTGCAGTGCTCTCGTGACTTGTTGTGCCCCTGAACCCTTGACCTAGGTTCTTCACTTTGCAACGTCAGTGTCTGCTTACCTGATCCAGGGCTGCGGCGGCCGGGGGGGGCCACGGGAACACAGGCCTGGCAGGAGGGGAGGGGAGAGGAGAGGAGAGGAGAGGAGAGGAGGGGAGGGAGGGTACGGAAGAGGAGAGGAGAGGAGAGGAGGGGAGGGAGGGTACGGAAGAGGAGAGGGGGAGGGGAGAGGGGAGGGGAGGGGAGGGGAGGGGAGAGGAGGGAAGGGGAGGGGAGGGGAGGGAGGGTACGGAAGAGGAGAGGGGAGGGGGAGGGGAGGGGGAGGGGAGAGGGGAGGGAGGGAGGGGAGAGGGGAGGGAGGGAGGGAGGGGAGGGGAGGGGAGGGGAGGGGAGAGGAGGGAAGGGCAGGGGAGAGGAGGGGGTGCCAAGGGAATGCCGCCCTGGCCAATGGGTCAGTGCCACGAGAACAGCGCATTGGCCGAGTCTCAGTGCCGCGGGAGCGGTGCCCCATCTGAGGGTCAATGCAACGGGAGCCCCGCTCTGCCTCAGAGTTAGTGTAACAGGAGCGCTACTCTGTCCGAGGGTCAGTGTAACAGGAGCGCCACTCTGTCCGAGGGTCAGTGTAACAGGCGCCGCCGCCCTGTCCGAGGGTCAGTGTAACAGGAGCCTCCGCCCTGTCCGAGGGTCAGTGTAACAGGAGCCTCCGCCCTGTCCGAGGGTCAGTGTAACAGGAGCCGCCGCCCTGTCCGAGGGTCAGTGTAACAGGAGCCGCCTGGTCCGAGGGTCAAAGAACAAAGAAAATTACAGCACAGGAACAGGCCCTTTGGCCCTCCCAGCCTGCGCTGATCCAGATCCTTTATCTAAAACCTGTCTCCTATTTTCCAAGGTCTACTTCCCTCTGTTCCCACCCGTTCATATACCTGTCTAGATGCCTCTTAAATGATGCTATCGTGCCCGCCTCTACCACCTCCGCTGGTAAAGCGTCCCAAGCACCCACCACCCTCTGCGTAAAAAACTTTCCACGCACATCTCCCTTAAACTTTCCCCCTCTCACCTTGAAATCGTGACCCCTTGTAACTGACCCCCCCACTCTTGGAAAAAGCTTGTTGCTATCCACCCTGTCCATACCTCTCATAATTTTGTATACCTCAATCAGGTCCTCCCTCAACCTCCGTCTTTCCAACGAAAACAATCCTAATCTACTCAACCTTTCTTCATAGCTAGCACCCTCCATACCAGGCAACATCCTGGTGAACCTCCTCTGCACCCTCTCCAAAGCATCCACATCCTTCTGGTATTGTGGCGACCAGAACTGCACGCAGTATTCCAAATGTGGCCTAACCAAAGTCCTATACAACTGTAACATGACCTGCCTACTCTTGCACTCAATACCCCGTCCGATGAAGGCAAGCATGCTGTATGCCTTCTTGAACACTCTATCAACCTGCGTTGCCACCTCCAGGGTACAATGGCCTGAACTCCCAGATCTCTCTGTACATCAATTTTCCCCAAGACCCTTCCATTGACCATATAGTCCGCTCTTGAATTTGATCTTCCAAAATGCATCACCTCACATTTGCCTGGATTGAACTCCATCTGCCATTTCTCTGTCCAACTCTCCAATCTATCTATATTTTGTTGTATTCTCTGACAGTCCTCCTCGCTATCTGCAACTCCATCAATCTTAGTATCATCTGCAAACTTGCTAATCAGACCACCTATATCTTCCTCCAGGTCATTTATGTAGATCACAAACAACAGTGGTCAGAGCACGGATCCCTGTGGAACACCACTAGTAACCCTTCTCCATTTTGAGACACTCCCTTCCACCACTACTCTGTCTCCTGTTGCCCAGCCAGTTCTTTATCCATCTAGCTAGTACACCCTGAGCCCCATACGACTTCACTTTTGCCATCAACCTGCCATGGGAAACCTTATCAAACGCCTTACTCAAGTCCATGTATATGACATCTACAGCCCTTCCCTCATCAATTAACTTTGTCACTTCCTCAAAGAATTCTATTAGGTTTGTAAGACATGACCTTCCTTGCACAAAACCATGCTGCCTATCACTGATAAGTCTATTTTCTTCCAGATGTGAATAGATCCTATCCCTCAGTATCTTCTCCAACAGTTTGCCTACCACTGACGTCAAGCTCACAGGTCTGTAGTTCCCTGGATTTTCCCTGCTACCCTTCTTAAACAAAGGGACAACATTAGCAATTCTCCAGTCCTCCGGGACCTCACCCGTGCTCAAGGATGCTGCAAAGATATCTGTTAAGGCCCCAGCTATTTCGACCCTCGCTTCCCTCAGTAACCTGGGATAGATCCCATCCGGTCCTGAGGATTTGTCCACCTTAATGTCTTTTAGAATACCCAAACCTTCCCCTTTCCGTATGACAACTTGACCTAGAGTATTTAAACATCCATCCCTAGCCTCAACATCCGTCTTGTCCCTCTCCTTTGTGAATACCGATGCAAAGTACTCATTAAGAATCTCACCCATTTCCTCTGAGTCCATGCATAAATTCCCTCTCTTGTCTTTGAGTGGGCCAATCCTTTCCCTAGTTACCCTCTTGCTCCTTACATACGAATAAAAGGCTTTGGGATTTTCCTTAACCCTGTTAGCCAAAGATATTTCATGACCGCTTTTAGCCCTTTTTATTGCGTGTTTGAGATTCGTCCTACTTTCCCGATATTCCTCCAAAGCTTCATCAGTTTTGAGTCGCCTCGATCTTACATATGCTTCCTTTTTCATCTTAACTAGTCTCACAATTTCACCCGTCATCCATGGTTCCCTAATCTTGCCATTTCTATCTCTCATTTTCACAGGAACATGTCTGTCCTGCACTCTAATCAACCTTTCCTTAAAAGACTCTCACATTTCAAGTGTGGATTTACCCTTAAACAGCTGCTCCCAATCCACATTCCCTAGCTCCTGCCGAATTTTGTTATATTCTGCCTTTCCCCAATTTAGCACTCTTCCTTTCGGACCACTCTTGTCCTTGTCCATGAGTATTCTAAAACTAACGGAATTGTGATCGCTATTCCCAAAGTAATCACCGATTGAAACCTCAACCACCAGGCTGGGATCATTCCCCAATACCAGGTCCAGTTTGGCCCCTTCCTGAGTTGGACTATTTACATACTGCTCTAAAAAACTCTCCTGGATGCTCCTTACAAACTCTGCTCCATCTACGCCTCCAACACTACACGAATCCCATTCAAAGTTGGGGAAGTTAAAATCACCCATCACAACCACCCTATTGCTCCTACATTTTTCTATAATCTGTCTGCATATTTGTACCTCTACTTCATGCTCACTTTTGGGAGGCCTGTAGTAAAGTCCCAACAATGTTACTGCACCCTTCCTATTTCTTAGCTCCACCCATATTGCCTCAGTGCTCAAATCCTCTATCGTGCCCTCCTTAATCACAGCTGTGATATCATCTCTGACGAGTAATGCAACTCCTCCACCGAACTACCTCCCTCTCTATCACTCCTGAAGCATCTATACCCTGGGATACTCAGTTGCCAGTCCTGCCCTTCCCTCAACCAAGTCTCAGTAATACCAATATCATATTCCCAGGTACTGATCCAAGCCCTAAGTTCATCTGCCTTACCTGCTACACTTCTCGCATTAAAACAAATGAACGACAGACCACCTGTCCCTTTGCGTTCATCATCTCTTCTCTGTCGACTCTGCCCCTTAGTCACATGGAGTTTATTATCTCGTACCTTACCGGCTTTAGTTGCTGCTTCTTTACTGACCTCTAACTTCCTAATCTGGTTCCCATCCCCCTGCCACATTAGTTTAAAACCTCCCCAACAGTATTAGCAAATCTACTCAACCTTTCTTCATAGCTAGCACCCTCCATACCAGGCAACATCCTGGTGAACCTCCTCTGCACCCTCTCCAAAGCATCCACATCCTTCTGGTAATGTGGCGACCAGAACTGCACGCAGTATTCCAAATGTGGCCGAACCAAAGTCCTATACAACTGTAACATGACCTGCCAACTCTTGTACTCAATACCCCGTCCGATGAAGGCAAGCATGCTGTATGCCTTTTTGAACACTCTATCAACCTGCGTTGCCACCTCCAGGGTACAATGGCCTGAACTCCCAGATCTCTCTGTACATCAATTTTCCCCAAGACCCTTCCATTGACCGTATAGTCCGCTCTTGAATTTGATCTTCCAAAATGCATCACCTCGCATTTGCCTGGATTGAACTCCATCTGCCATTTCTCTGCCCAACTCTCCAATCTATCTATATTTTGTTGTGTTCTCTGACAGTCCTCCTCGCTATCTGCAACTCCGCCAATCTTAGTATCATCTGCAAACTTGCTAATCAGACCACCTATATCTTCCTCCAGGTCATTTATGTAGATCACAAACAACAGTGGTCCGAGCACGGATCCCTGTGGAACACCACTAGTCACCCTTCTCCATTTTGGGACACTCCCTTCCACCACTACTCTCTGTCTCCTGTTGCCCAGCCAGTTCTTTATCCATCTAGCTAGTACACCCTGAACCCCATACGACTTCACTTTTTCCATCAACCAGTGTAACAGGAGCCGCCGCCCTGTCAGAGGGTCAATGCAACGGGAGCCCCGTTCTGCCTCAGAGTCAATGCAACGGGAGCCCCGCTCTGCCTCAAAGTTAGTGCAACAGGATCGCCGCACTGTCCGAGGTTCAGCGCAACAGGATCGCCGCCCTGTCCAAGGGTCAGTGTAACAGGAGCCGCTGCCCTGTCCGAGGGTCAGTGTAACAGGAGCATCGCCCTGTCAGAGGGTCAGTGCAACGGGAGCCCCGCTCTGCCTAAGAGTCAGTGCAACAGGATCGCCGCCTTGTCCGAGGGTCAGTGCAACAGCAGCGCCGCCCTGTCAGAGGGTCAATGCAACGGAAGCCCCGCTCTGCCTCAGGAGCGCCGCCCTGTCCAAGGGTCAGTGCAACAGGAGCCGCCGCCCTGTCCGAGGGTCAGTGTAACAGGAGCCGCCACCCTGTCCGAGGGTCAGTGCAACAGGATCGCCGCCCTGTCCAAGGGTCCGTGTAACAGGAGCATCTCCCTGTCATAGGGTCAATGCAACAGGAGCCCTGCTCTGCCTCAGAGTCAGTGCAACAGGAGCGCCACCCTGTCAGAGAGTCAATACAACGGGATCGCCGCCCTGTCCGAGGGTCAGTGCAACAAGAGTGCCATCCTGTCCAACGGTCAGTGTAACAGGAGCGCCGCCTGTCCCAGGGTCAATGCAACTGACCTTTCCAAAGGTCAGTGCATCAGCAGCGCCGCCTTGTCTGATGGATCAGTGTAACGGGAGCATCACATTGTTCAAATGTCAATGCAACAGGAATGCCACCCTGTCCGAGGGTCAGTGCGATTAGTACTCCACTGTTAGAAGGTCAGTACTGAAGGGATGGCGCACTATCAGAAGATTGGTACTGAGGGAGTGCTGCACTGTCAGGGGGATCCGTACAGAGAAAGTGCTATACTGTCAGGGGGTCAGTACTGAGGGACTACTAGCCTATGGCGTTGAGGACCCGGGTTCGATCCCGGCCCCAGGTCATCGTCTGTGTAGAGTTTGCACATTCTCCCCCTGGTTGCATGGGTTTCACCCCCAGAACCGAAAGATGCGCAGATTAGGTGGATTGGCCACACTAAATTGCCGAAATCTGTCAGAGGGTTAGTACTGAGGGAATTAGAGTGCTAGAGTTCGAACACTGTTAGAGCGTCGGAACTGAGGGAACGCCGCCCTGTCTGTGGGTCAGTGATGAGTGAGTGCTGCTCTGCCGGTGGGTCAGAGTTGAGGGGCACTGCCCCATCAGAGGATCAGTGCTGAGAAAACACCGCCCTGTCGGAGGGTCAGTGCTGAGGGAGCGCTGCCTTGTCGGAGGGTCAGTGCTGATAAAACACCACCCTGTTGGAGGGTCAGTGCTGAGGGAGCACCGCCCTGTCGGAGGGTCAGTGCTGTGGGAGCGCCGCACTCTCGGAGGGTCAATGCTGAGGGAGCGCTGCCTTGTTGGAGGGTTTGTGCTGAGAAAACACCGCCCTGTCGGAGGGTCAGTGCTGAGGAAGTGCCGCCCTGTCGGAGGATCAGTGCTCAGGGAGCGCCTCCCTGTTGGAGGGTCAGTGCTGAGGGAGCGCTGCTCTGTCGGAGGGCCAGTGCTGTGGGAGCGCCGCCCTCTCGGAGGGTCAGTGCTGAGGGAGTACCGCCCTGCCGGAGGATCAGTGCTCAGGGAGTGCCACCCTGTCAGAGGGACAGTGCTCAGGGAGTGACACCCTTTTTAGAAGGTCAGTGCTGAAGGAGTGCTGCCCTGTCGGAGGGACAGTGCTCAGGGAGTGCCACCCTTTTTAGAAGGTCAGTGCTGAAGGAGCGCCGCCCTGTTGGAGGGTCAGTGCTGTGGGAGCGCCGCCCTCTCGGAGGGTCAGTGCTGAGGGAGCGCTGCCTTGTCGGAGGGTTAGTGCTGAGAAAACACCGCCCTGTCGGAGGGTCAGTGCTGAGGGAGTGCCGCCCTGTTGGAGGGTCAGTGCTGAGGGAGCGCTGCTCTGTCGGAGGGCCAGTGCTGTGGGAGCGCCGCCCTCTCGGAGGGTCAGTGCTGAGGGAGTGCCGCCCTGTCGGAGGATCAGTGCTCAGGGAGTGCCGCCCTGTCAGAGGGACAGTGCTCAGGGAGTGCCACCCTTTTTAGAAGGTCAGTGCTGAAGGAGCGCCGCCCTGTTGGAGGGTCAGTGCTGAGGGAGCGCCGCCCTGTCGGAGGGCCAGTGCTGTGGGAGCGCCGCCCTCTCGGAGGGTCAGTGCTGAGGGAGCGCTGCCTTGTCGGAGGGTTAAGGCTGAGAAAACACCGCCCTGTCGGAGGGTCAGTGCTGAGGGAGTGCCGCCCTCTCGGAGGGTCAGTGCTGAGGGAGTGCCGCCCTGTCGGAGGATCAGTGCTCAGGGAGTGTCACCCTTTTTAGAAGGTCAGTGCTGAAGGAGCGCCGCCCTGTTGGAGGGTCAGTGCTGAGGGAGCGCTGCCCTGTCGGAGGGCCAGTGCTGAGAGAGCGCCGCCCTCTCGGAGGGTCAGTGCTGAGGGAGCGCTGCTGAGGAAAGCAAATGCAGTTAGCACTCATGTCAAGAGGGCTAGAATACAAGAGCAGGGTGTACTTCTGAGGCTATATAAGGCTCTGGTCAGACCCCATTTGGAGTATTGTGAGAAGTTTTGTGCCCCGTATCCAAGGAACGATGTGTTGCCCACCACAAAGAAATCAGTGTCTTAAAACTTGATAGACAGACATTTTGGTCAATTAGATGAATTATAATTATTTTAACCCAGTCACAGTCAGAAAGGGGACAGAGCCCAAAAAGATTATGATTTCCTTGAGACCGAGAGAGAAACTTTTTTTTTTTGCTCTGTCCAAAATCATCTCTCTCTCTGAATTCATCTTTAACCTAACCTTTGAAACCTATTCTCACTTGCAAACAGCTATTTCCTTTCGTTTCTTGTATTGTGCATTTTGATCTGAAGAAATGACCACAAACTGAATTGTATTTTGAATTCAACTCAACCATCTGTATTTGGGTTGGACAAACAACTTTCTAGATTCTGTACACGCATAAAATTTGACTTGATCAGTAGACTTTAAAACTGACATAAAGCTATACTTGACTTCACCCAAGAAGCTCAGTCTCGAGTTCTGTAAGCTTAATATACAGTGCAGCGACACATAAATATATTAACAAAGTACAGATCCATCAGCCAAATAACACCTAATTATGCCAAGAAGGTGGCAATTAATGGAAGTGATGTGGGTTTTGGTGCTGTTGCAGGAAGGTGATGAAAAAATAGAAAGGCCTTTTGATTATTTTTCTCAGAAACTAAATATTCATCAACCATTGAGAAGAAGACATTGTGTTTGGTATTGGCATTTGTTGGCATTTATGTTGCTAACAATTCATCAGAGACATTATTGTATACAGACAATAGTCTATTCAAGTTTTTGGAAGAGTTTAAGGATCAAAATGCAAGACTGTTTAGATGGAGTTTATTGCTGCAACCATTTAACCTTAAAATGTATACATGTAGCAGGAAGAGAAAACGTGATTGCCGATGATATATCATAACTTTAAAATGTGAGAAGACTGCAACGTTCGAAGTTGGAAAAGAAAGGCTGAAATGGACTGTACTCATGTTCATGTGAACAATTTATTAAAGTGACACTCCCATGACAATGTTTAAATGTAATGTGATATGTATCTTACATATTTGTTGTGCTCGTAATGAGAAATGTTTAGTGTTAAAGAGCTTTGGCAAAATGAAGCCAACTTTTTATATTGCTGGTTCTTTTTCTTTTAAACAGGGGAGTGATGTTCAAGTTATTTGAATAACTTGGTTAGTAATAAAGTTTGTTTTATTATACAATATCGCAATTTAGCATCAAATCATTCCTGGAGTGAGGTAACCTTTCTTCAGTTTTCCAAAATTAAAATGAAACATTGGGGTTTCTGTCCAGTATCCTAGCCACGGTCGGGGTCTTGACCAATATCATAATTACTGCCCTGTCAGAGGGGCAGGGCTGAGGGAGTGCTGCAGTGTTAGTGTCAAAGGGTCAGTTCTGAGGGAGCGCTGCACTGTTGGAGGATCAGGACCAAGGGAATGCTGCACATCAGAGAGTCAGTATTGAGGTACTGCTGCACTGTTAGCAGGTCATTACTACGGGTGCGCTGCACGGTCATCGAATAGTACAATACAGAAGAGGCTCTGCAGACCATCGAGTGTGCACTGACAAAACTACTCTAAATCTACATGAATCCCACTTTCAAACACTTGAATATGACATTTCAAGTGCTCATCCAAGTACTTTTTAAAGATTGTGAGGTTCCCCCCATAAATAACCTCGCTGGCAGTACATTCCAAATTCCAACCACCCTCTGGATGAAAAAACCTTCAAGTCCCTCTAAACCTTAAAATGATGTCCCCTTGTTACTAACCCTTCAATAAGGGGAACAGCTGCTTCCTATCCATGCCCCTCATAATCTTGTACATCTCAATCAGTTCCCCCTCAGCCAGATGTTGAATGGCTGCAGCTGGGACACTTCCTGCACATATGGTTGGCCTAGAAACTGCAACCGCCCCTGACCTTCCACAGAGCGCAGGCAGAGCATTTCACGTGACATGGCAGAATTGCCCTGCCATCACTTACCATTGAATTACTCCCTGTAGTTTAGAGGATATTAAGGACAGTAGAATTACTCTGCAGGTCCTCAAGGTCCTCCTTACCAAAGCTGTCACTCTTCTGAGGAAATGGTAGAAAATAGAAGGATCACCTAGTTCCCTTTTCACAGAACTCCCTCCGTCACTGAACTCCAACTAAAATAATGCAGCCTAAAGCAACACTCCAGTGCAGATAAAAATAGCACTGAAGGTGGCCTGTTTTTCTGCTCTCCGATCCTAGCCTTGGAAAACCCGTTTGAGCCAGTTATCAAATTAACTAACCGTAGCTGCAAGCAGAGCCTATATTCAAAAGATGCATTAACGGTCAACTTCCCCAACCAAAAGAGCAATTACAAAATTTAAGACAAGGCTTTAGAGAGAAAAGAACATTTAAATTAACTCTTTAAAGTCATTCAAGTGGAGGGAATTACAAGGAATGTAGTGGATAGTAGGGACACAGTATAGTCACAGTGATTTACACAATTCTGTGCAGCAAGGAGTACCAAATGAAGTAGAAACCCAAAGATCATAATCTATGGATTATTACCTGAGCCACATGCAAGATGATTTAGAGAGATTAATGTGTGGCCCAAAATTAGAGCGATTAGAGAGATTAATGGATGGCCTAAAAACTGGTGCAAGAGAAGTGGGCTCCGGTGGGCACTGGCACCAGTGCTGGGGAGAGTTGGGGCTGTACTGTTGGGACAGACGCCACGTGAACTGTGCTGGGACCATTGTTCTTACAAACTGCGTAGCGGGGGAAGTAGAGAGGTTTGAAACTAAATAGTGGGGCAAAGGATCGAATTTGGGAAGATGTGGTTATTAAAGAGTAGTGTCAAGGCAAAAGAGAAAGGTATTATTACAGGAAATGAAAAATGGACCATGGCAAGATGCAGGGTGACACAGTGACTAGCACTATGCTAACCAGAATGTTGTTGCTGGTCCTCTCTCTACAGCAGGGTGGCATCGGGGTTAGCACTGCTGCCTCACAGCGCCAGGGACTCGGGTTCGGATTCCTGCCTTGGGTGACTGTCTATTTGGAGTTTGTACAATGTCCCCGTGTCTGCATGGGTTACCTCCGGTGCACCGGTTTCCTCCCACAATCCAAGGTGGATTGGAAATGATCAATGCGTGGGGTTACGGGAATAGGGCAGGGGAGTGGGCCTCGGAGGGTTATCTTTCAGAGAGTCGATGAAGACTCGATGGGCTGAATGGAATTCTATGGTCGAGTACAAATGTAACAGTAAGTCAACAGACAAAACTAGAGGTTATATAAAGAATAAAAGGATAAAACTAAAAACTCTGTATCTTAATGCATAAAGCATTCAAAACAAAACAAATAAATTGATAGCACACAAATAAGTATAATTTGATAGCAATTTGGAACATAGGAATTAGGAGAAGTAGGCAATTCAGCCCTTCAAGCCTGCTCCGCCAATCTAATTATGGCTCATCTCTTCCTGGTCTCAAAAGTCCCCATATCTCTGTAACCTGTTTATTATCAGAAATATATCTATCTCCCTCTTGAAACCATTTAATAATTTGGACTCCACGACACTATGAGGCAGCGAGTTCCACAAATTCACCACCCTCTGCGATAAGTAGTGCCTCCTCATCTCAGTTTTAAATCTACCGCCTCTCAACCTGTATCTGTGACCTCTTGTTCTAAATTGCCCCAGAAGGGGGAACATTTGGTCTAGATTTACTTTATCAATCCCTATTAGTATTTTATACTCCTCGATCAGATCCCCTCTCATCCCTCTGAACTCCAGCGGGTATGAGCCCAAACTGTTTCATCTCTCCTCATACGTCAACCTCTTCATCCCTGTAATCAATCTGGTGAACCTTCTCTGAACTGCTTCCAATGCCGCCACAATTGGGCCAGTGGGCCGATGAATGACGGGTGGAGTTTAATTTGGATAAATGGGAGGTGATGCATTTTGGTTGATCAAATTAGGGCAGGACCTACTCAGTTAATGATAGGCAGTTGGGGAGAGTTACAGAACAAAAAGATCTCGGGCTACAGGTTCATAGCTCCTTGAAGGTGGAGAGGGTGGTGAAGGCGGCATTCAGCATGCTAGGTTTTATTGGTCAGAATATTGAATACAGCAGTTGGGATGTTTTGTTGAAGTTGTACAAGACATTAGTAAGACAGCACATGGAATACTGTGTTCAGTTCTGGTCACCCTATTATAGGAAGGATATAGGTAAACTAGAAAGAGTGCAGAAGAGATTTACAAGGATGCTACCAGGACTTGATGGTCTGAGCTATAAGGAGAGGCTGGATAGGCTAGGACATTTTTCCCTGAAGTGTGGGATGCTGAGGGGTGAACTTATAGAGGTCTATATAATAATGAGAGGCATAAATAAGGTAGATAGTCAACATCTTTTCCCAAAGGTAGAGGAGTCTAGAACGAGAAGGCATAGGTTTACGGTGAGAGGGGAGAGATACAAAAGAGACCAAGGTGAAATTTCTTTACACAGAGGGTGGTGAGCATTTGGAAGGGGCTGCCAGAGGCAGTGGTAGAGGCAGGTACAATTTTGTCTTTTAAAATGCAGTTGGACCAGTTACATGGGCTGGGTGGGTATATTTTATTTTTTATAATAATCTTTACTGTCACAAGTAGGCTTACATTAACACTGCAATGAAGTTACTGTGAAAAGCCGCTTGTCGCCACATTCCGGCATCTGTTCGGGTACACATCTCTGACTCTATGACTCAAATCCTTCCTCAAATAAGGAGACCAAAACTGGACAGAATACTCCAGATGTGGTCGCACCAACACCCTGTACAATTGCAACAATACTTCTCTACTTTTATACTCCAGTCCTTTTGCAAGGAGTGTTTAACTAACATTCCATTTGCCTTTCTTCTTACATTTTATATCTGCATACAGACTTTCTGCAATCCATGAACAAAGACACCCAGATCCCTCTGCTCAGATGCATTTTGAATCGGCTTTCTATTTAGATAATAATTTGCCTGACTATAGTTTTGGCCAAAATGGATAACCTCACACTTATCCACATTCAACTCCATCTGCCAAATATTGGTTCAATCATCGGACAAAGAACAAAAGAACAAAGAACAATACAGCTCAGGAACAGGCCCTTCGGCCCTCAAGGCTGTACCGGTCATGAAACCCTCAGCACTTCCTAGTGCCGTATCCTCTGTACCCATCCTGTTTCCACAACCTCCCCTGACAGCGCGTTCCAGGCACTCTCTACCCTCTGCAAAAACCTGCCTCGTACATCTCCTCTAAACTTTGCTCCACTGTCCTTAAACCAATGCCCCCTAGTGACTTAGCGCTCCATCCTGGGAAAGAATATCTGCCCATCCACTCTATCCATGCCCTTCATAATCTTGAAGACCTCTATCAGGTCACCCCTCAACCTCCGTTGTTCAGATGAAAACAGTCCGAGTCTATTCAGCCTCTCTGCCTAGCTAACACCCTCCAGACCAGGCAACTTCCCGGTAAACCTCCGCTGCGCCCTCTCCAAAGCCTGTACGTCCTTTTGGTAGTGTGGCAACCAGAATTGTGCGCAATATTCCAAGAGCGGCCTTACCAAGGTTCTATACAACTGAAGCATGACTTGCCAGCTTTTAGGCTCATTGCCCCATCGAATGAAGGCAAGCATTCCGTATGCTTTCTTGACTACCCTGTCCACTTGTGTTGCCACTTTCAAAGATCCATGGACCAGTACGCCCGGATCTCTCTCACTTTCTATATTCCTAAGAGTTTTGCCATTTACGGTACATTTCCCCTCTATGTTAGACCTACTAAATGCATTACCCCACATTTGTCTGGATTAAACTCCATTTGCCATTTCTCTGTCCAAGTCTCAAACATTGGGCAGAGAAACCTCTGTTCAGAACCTATGTTCTGCTGTATCTTATGACAACCCTCAACACTATCGACCACTCCGCCAACCTTGGTGTCATCCGCGAACATACTAATCAGACCAGCTACATTTTCCTCCAAATTGTTTACGTATACTACAAACAACAGAGGCCCCAGCACAGATCCCTGTGAAACACCATTAGTCACATCCTTCTATACAGAAAAACACCCTTCTACTGCTACCCTGTGCGTTCTGTGACCAAGTCAGTTCTGTATCCATCTTACCACCTCACCTCTGATCCCGTGTGACTTCAGCTTTTGTACCAGTCTGCCATGAGGTACCTTGTCAAAGGCTTTACTGAAGTCCATGTAAACACCATCCCCACTTCAATCATTTTGTCACCTCGGATCAAGTTAATGAGGCACGACCTCCCCTTCACAAAACCATGCTGCCTATCGCTGTTGAGTCCATTTGTTTCCAAATGGGTATAAACCCTGTCCCTGAAAATTCTCTCCACTAATTTACCTACTAACGACGTGAGGCTCACTGGCCTATAGTTTCCTGGATTATCTGTGCTACATTTCTGAAACGGCAGCTACTTCCCAGTCCTCTGGGATCTCACCTGTAGGCAATGAGGATACGAAGATGTCAGTCAAGGCCCTAGCAATTTCCTCCCTTGCTTCCCTCAGTATTCTGGGGTAAATCCCATCCGCCCCAGGAGACTTATCTACCTTAATGTATTTTGAAACACCCAATACCTCCTCCTTTTTGATGTCAACATGGCCCAGACTATCCACACACCCTACCCTAGAATCATCTTTTTCTTTGGTGAACACTGATGCAAAGTACTCATTTAGTACCTCGCCCATTTCCTCCGGCTCAACACATAGATTCCCCCCATTGTCCTTAAATGATCCAATCATATCCCTGGCCACCCTCTTGCTTTTTACATATGAATAAAAAGCTTCCGGATTCACCTTAATCCTACTTGCCAACAAATTTTCATGACCACGCCTCGCCACCCTAATTTTCCACTTAAAGTACCTTCCTACTTTCTTTATACTGCTCAAGGGCTTTGACTGTCACCACCCTTCTAAACTGTACAAAAGCCTCCTTTTTCTTTTTGACGAGGTTCACAATATCCCTCGTTATCCAAGGCTCCCTGAACTTCCTATACTTATACTTTGTTCTCTCAGGAACATGACTTTCCTGAATCCTAATCAACTGTCACTTGACAGACTCCCACATGTCTGATGTTGATTTACCCGACAACAGCCACACCCAATCCAAATTCTTCAATTCCTGTCTAATGTTATCGTAATTTGCCTTTCCCCAGTTTCGCACTTTAACCCAAAGGTTATCCTCATCCCTATCCAAAAGTACCCTAAAACGTGCAGAATTGTGGTTACTACTCCCAAAATGGTCTCCTACTGAAACCTCAACCACCTGTCCAGGCTCATTCCCCAATACCAGGTCCAGTACTGCCCCTTCCCTAGTTATATTATCTACCTATTGCATCAAGAAGCCTTCCCAGATACACATTACAAACTCTGCCCCATCCAAGCCCCTCGCACTAAGTGAGTCCCAGTCAAGAAAGGGGAAGTTAATCCACCACCACAACAACTTTTGCACCGATCACAAATCTCTCTACCTATCTGCTCCTCTCTCTTTCGCTGGCAGTTGGGGGGCCTGTAATAAACCCCCAACATTGTGACTGCCCCCTTCCTGTTCCTGAGCTCTACCCAGATTGCCTCATTGTATGAGCCCTCTGAGATGTCCTCCCGTAGTACAGCTATAATATTTTCCTTAATGAGTAATGCTACTCCTCCACCCCTTTTACATCCCCCTCTATTTCTCCTGATGTATCTATATCCTCCAACGTATAGCTGCCAATCCTGCCCTTCCTTTAACCATGTTTCTGTGATAACCACAACATCATAGTTCCAAGTACTAATCAGTTCTCTAAGTTCATCTGCTTTACCTGCTCTACTTCTGGCGTTGAAACAAATATACTTTAGGACACTGCATTTGAGCAGAGAGGGTGATGTTGTTATTCTCTTATTTTTTTTCTCTATTTCCCCTTCAGTTATTATACCGTGTAAGCTAACGCTCTGGTTCCCACCCCCTGCCATACTTATTTAAGATGTGGAGATGCCGGCGTTGGACTGGGGTGAGCACAGTAAGAAGTCTTACAACACCAGGTTAAAGTCCAACAGGTGTGTTTCAAACACGAGCTTTCGGAGCACGGCTCCTTCACCTGAAGAAGGAGCCGTGCTCCGAAAGCTCGTGTTTGAAACAAACCTGTTGGACTTTAACCTGGTGTTGTAAGACTTCTTACTATACTTATTTAAATCCTCCTGAGTGACTCTACCAAACCTCTCAGCCAGGATATCAGTGCCCCTCCAGTTTAGATGCAACCCGTCCTTCTTGTGCAGGTCACACCTGCCCGAAAGAAATTCCAACGGTCCAGAAAGCTGAAACCCTCCCTCCCACACCACCAGTTTAGCCACGTATTTAGTTGCACTATCCTCCTATTTCTAGCCTCACTGGCACGTGTCACAGGGAGTATTCCTGAGATTTCAACCCAAGAGGTCCTGGTTTTTAGCTTACTGCCTAACTCCCTGAACTCCTTCTGCAGGACCTCATCACTCTTCCTACCTATGTCATTATTATCTATGTGTACTATGACCTCTGGCTGTTCACCCTCCCCCTTCAGGACGTCCTGTGTTCGTTCAGAGACAATCCTGACCCTGGCACCAGCGAGTCAACATACCATCCTGAAGTCTCTTTTACGTCCACAGAAACGCCTATCTGTGCACCTTACTATAGAGTCCCCTAACTATTGCTCTCCTGCACTTTGCCCTCTCCTGCTAAGCAACAGAGCCAATTGTGGTGCCACTTTTTTGGCTGCTCTGGTTTTCCCGATAGATTAACCCACCCAACAGTATCCAAAACGGTATGCCTGTTAGAGAGGGGGACAGCCACTGACTGCCTGCCCTTTCCAGCGGTCACTCATCGGTCTGCCTGCACCTTGGGTGTGACCACATTTCTATAAGTCCTACCTATGACACTTTCCGCCACCTGCATGCTCCTGAATGCATCCAACTGCTGCTCCAAATCTGTGATGAACTGCCATTGGTTACACTTCCTGCAGACGTAGTCAACCGGAACCTGGAAGCATCACGGATCTCCCACATTTCACAGTTAGAGCACTGCACCCCACTGAGTGACATTTAAGAACTAGCTAATTCATTTAAAATAAATGCTGATAAAATTACTGTTAGATTAAGTTACAATTAACTATATGGTCCCTGGCGCAAGATTTATACTGTAAAATGAAATGGCAAATATTGGTCCAATCGCCTAGCCTATCTATATCCATCTGTAAAATCTGCACCTCCTCTTCACTGCCTGCTTCCACACCTAATTTCATCTGCAAATCCTGCTATATTACACTCTGTCCCTGCTTGCCCCTTTTCATACCGATTTCAAACAGTTGAGGGTTGAGGTCTGAGGACTGAACCCTGCTAGTTACAGTTTGCCAGCCAGAGAAGGACCCATTTAACCTGACCCTCTGCTTTCGGTCAGTCAGCCAATCCTCAATCCAATCTAGTAATCTATCCCAGTGTGGTGCTGGTTCTTATCCTGGTTGGGGTGGGGGGCCTGCTGATGCCAAGGAGGAGGGAGTCGGCCCTCCCAGGGCTCCCCGTTTCTGGGCGTCTTGCCGATTCCTCTTCTCAAAACAGGGTACCCCTCGGCTGGGGTTGGAGCGTTTATCCGAGTTTTATACCCTGATGATTGTCTTGTGGGTGTGGAAACCTAAACTTGACCGTCTGAAGCATCATGGGATACATAACATAAAAGTCTTAAGGAGTCTCATTTTAAATTGCTTTCTGTACCTCATTAATTCAGTTAGCAGACAGACGGCCCCCTGTAACGTGATTACATTGTCTCGAGTTTAATCGATTTCCTGGCGAGATCAAATCAGCTTGTATGGTGACACACACACACCATTGTTTAAACAGTATCATTGGAGCCAGTGACGTCAATCCATTAGCACGGCCTTTGTATAATGTATATTCATCTCTGTAGAATTACTGCAGTAGACATTTGACGTCACCTGATCACCCCCCCACCCCTCCTTTGTATCGGAATGATAACCTTGTCTTTGTGTAAGCCAACTGAAAGGCTCATCAATTATCAATGTATCACCTTGGTTTTTGAAAGCACAGGTCCTGAAAGTAACTCCACAGTTAAAAAGCATAAAAGGCTTTGTCGCAGACAGCCTACACGTCGCGGACATAAACAACAGAAAAGGTTAAAATGGTAAAAGGCTTTGTCGCAGACAGCCGACACGTCGAGGACGTGAAAGAGAGAAAAATTTGAAAAAGGTAAAAAGCTCTGGCGCGGGCAACTTTACATACTGCAACATGTATTGGGAACACATTCAAAATTGGCAGTATTTATACTGAGGGTTGTCGGGGACACCCAAGAAGGATTTGGTCATAAGTTTAAATAAATTAGAGTTGTATAAGTAAGGACTCGATCTATAGTGGTGAACAACGTAGATCGAGAATTTATTATGTAATTAGTTAAAGCATAAGTATTTATAAGTTGTATGTACATTTAAGAACTGTTATAACTCCTGTAAACTGAAACAGCCTGGTCTAAGGGATAATGATACCAGAGTTTAAACTATCTATCACCCCAGGTTGAAAGAATGGGAACCGGAGCAAGTAAAGCACCACCAAAGGGCATACCAGCCTATTTCATGCTCCAGAATGGTGACCAGTCATCTGTAGGCCATTTAAAAAATTGGGTAAAATGGACAAAAGGGGGGAATAGGCCATTCCCGCCCGATGGGTCATTTAACTTAGAAAGAATTTCATGCCTAGAAGAATGCCTGATGAGTCGGGACCCAGGGCGTAAAGGAAACAAAAAGGTAAATTGGTCAGCATTTGGGGATTGGAAGAGAGAGGCAGAAAGACACAGAGAAAAGGGTGCAGAAGCCAGCCATAAGGCAACCCCAAACAAGGTCAAAAGGGGACACAAAATTCCAGGACAGATGGCTCAGCGCCGAGCCAGAATGATCAAGTAGCAATGAGCAAGAAATGCAGCAAATGTGTTTAGAAGTCCCATCACCATACGTGCCACCCCCGCCGCCACTGCCCCAACTCCCCATTGTTAAGGAAAGCCTCCCAGAACTCGCGATTTTTGGAGTTGCGGTAGAGCCAGGAGTGCAGGAGGCGAAAGAGGCCGGTGTCCTGGCCTTTGCGTCCCTAATAGGGTGCATTATTGTAGTGTTTATTCTGTAACTTTATAGTGTGTTAATTTGCGTTGTTGTTAAAATGCTGGCTTGTTCATGGGGATGGGGCGAATGTATATGATTGTTAATATTATTGTTATTTTCGGTATTTTACTAAGGTGCGTCAATGTTATAAAATCAAAATACTTACTAACAAGCGCGCCAAACGGAGCAGAAGGCAGGCAGGAACCATTACCATCCAGCACCACGATGTCAGGTACACAGTATGGACTGCAAATGCCTTTCCGGTACTTTCCCGGTGGCCCAGACGGCCAACCAATGCCCACGCAGAGACCATAGACAAATGCAGAGTTGAAGCTCATGGTTGAGGAAATGGGAAACTCTGAGACTGAGTTAGAGAAAGCACTGGACCAACTTAAAACCATTGTTCTCTGCCATGAACCTAGCATTTTAGATGGAGAAATACATATTAAGGCTTGGCTAAAAGGCCGGTTCAAAGATTTTGAAATCAAATTCCAAGGTTTCAAAACCCATCGAGACAGCCCAAATGCAGGGCCAACCCCGAGGCCACCTGTTAACCTTTGGACAGATTGCTATAAGGCCCTCCACGAAACCTTCCCCAAAAAGACTAATTGGTCCAAGATAATGGAGGCTACACAGAGAAAGGACGAAAACGTCCAGGATTATGCCCAAAGGGTAGAGGGACTCATGGAATAATACTCTGGGCTAAGTAAACCAGTATCAGAAGGGCCCACTATTAGTGCCATCGTCAATGGTCTGCAACCTGATTTAGGATCTGCCCTTAAATTAATCTGCCTCAGGGCAGCACGGTGGCCTAGTGGTTAGCACAACCGCCTCACGGCGCTGAGGTCCCAGGTTCGATCCCGGCTCTGGGTCACTGTCCGTGTGGAGTTTGCACATTCTCCCCGTGTTTGCGTGGGTTTCGCCCCCACAACCCAAAAATGTGCAGAGTAGGTGGATTGGCCACGCTAAATTGCCCCTTAGTTGGAAAAAATAATTGGGTAATCTAAATTTATTTTATTTTTTTTTAAATTAAAAAAAAATTAATCTGCCTGGGCTGGAGGCAAGAATCCCTAACTAAAGTAGTTTCCATGCTCCGAGACTTAGAAGAAAGTGGTAGGGAGTCTAAGAATAAAAATACAGTCCTGTTTGAACAAACTACTGGACTTTTGGAAAAGGAAACGGGAGAATACGCCCAGTTTCCCCAAAACCCACACCACCAACCACAAAGGGGTCATGGGAGATGTAAAGAAAGAAGAGGATTCGGAGGTTACAGGTGCTGGTTTAGCTTACTCAGCTAAATCGCTGGCTTTTAAAGCAGACCAAGCAGGCCAGCAGCACGGTTCGATTCCCGTACCAGCCTCCCCGGACAGGCGCCGGAATGTGGCGACTAGGGGCTTTTCACAGTAACTTCATTGAAGCCTACTCGTGACAATAAGCGATTTTCATTTCATATAGGGGACCACGTGGGGCACAGACAGAGAAAGAGGGCTGCCCACCTGTGGTCAACTAGGTCACTGGTCCAGGAAATACCCACAGACAAGCCACGAGGGTTGTCACACCTGCGGACAACTAGGCCACTGGGCTAAGGACTAAACTAAAACTCCATTACCAACAGAATTGGAACCAGAATAATGGAAAAGGCCTTGGGAGGGGTTGACACATACCAGGCCGCCCGCAGGCCAACGATTCGGTCCAGGATCCTTGGGGCAGGGAGGGTCACCAGGATTGACAATGAGAACTGCCCCTGGTGTCTATAGATCCACATGATGAGCCGACGTTAATGAGGTGAATAGTGAGGAAATTCCTTTTTTGGTAGATACGCCACTTTTTCCATGCTAAGCAATGAACATTCAGTGGGAAAGGGTTGCTCAAACAACTACCTAAAAGTTACCGGAGTGTCAGACACACCACAATGCCTACCACTTTCAGCCCCACTACCCGTGGAGGTTAACAGCCATAGTGAGGAACAGACATTCCTATTATCGAAAGAGTCCCCAGTCAATCTACGTGGCAGAGATCCCTTGTGCAAAATGAACGCTACCATTATATGCTCAACTGAAGGAACAGAGTAGGCGCTTACATTAGGAAGATTCAGGACATCTGAAAGAAAAATGCCGGTAACACAGAAAGCATTTGGTGTAGAGTTTAAATTGGGAGTCTACGGCTGTGATTGAACAAGAACAAAAAAAGAAAAGTACAGCACAGGAACAGGCCCTTCGGCCCTCCAAGCCTGCGCCCGTCTAAACTAAAATCTTCTAGACTTCCGGGGTCCGTATCCCTCTATTCCCATCCTATTCATGTATTTGTCAAGGTGCCCCTTAAACGTCAATATCGTCTCTGCTTCAACCACCTCCTCCGGCAGCGAGTTCCAGGCACCCACTGCCTTCTGTGCAAAAAACGTACCTTGTACATCTCTAAACCTTACCCCTTGCACCTTAAACCTACGCTCCCTAGTAATTGATCCCTCTACCCCTGTGAAAAAGTCTGACTATCCACTCTGTCTCTGCCCCTCATAATCTTGTAGACCTCAATCAGGTCGCCCCTCAACCTCCTTCGTTCCAGTGAGAACAAACCAAGTTTATTCAACCACACCTCATAGCTAATGCCCTCCATACCAGGCAGCATCCTGGTAAATCTCTTCTACACCCTCTCTAAAGCCTCCACATCCTTCTGGTAGTGTGGCGACCAGATTGAACACTGTACTCCAAGTGTGGCCTAACTAAGGTTCTATGCAGCTGCAACATGACTTGCCAATTTGTATACTCAATGCCCCGGCCAATGAAGGTAAGCATGCCACATGCCTTCTTGACTACCTTCTCCACCTGTGTTGCCCCTTTCAGTGACCTGTGGACCTGTACACCAAAATCTCTCTGACTGTCCATTGTCTTGAGGGTTCTACCATTCACTGTATCTTCCCTACCTGCATTGGACCTTCTAAAATGCATTACCTCACATTTGTCCGGATTAAACTCAATCTGCCATGTCGCCGCCCAAGTCTCCAAACAATCTAAATCCTGCTGTATCCTCTGACAGTCATCATCGCTATCCGCAATTCCACCAACCTTTGTGTCATCCGCAAACTTACTAATCAGACCAGTTACATTTTCCTCCAAATCACTGATATATACTACGAATAGCAACGGTCCCAGCACTGATTCCTGCGGAACACCACTCGTCCACCAATCAGAAAAGCACCCGTCCATTGCTGCTCTCTGCCTTCTATGACCTAGCCAGTTCTGTATCCGTCTTGCCAGCTCACCCCTGATCCCGTGTGACTTCACCTTTTGTACCAGTCTGCCATAAGGGACCTTGTCAAAGGCCTTACTGAAGTCCATATAGACAACATCCACTGCCCGACCTGCATCTTTGTGGCCTCCTCGAAAAACTCTATTAAGTTAGTGAGATACGACCTCCCCTTCACAAAACCGTGCTGCCTCTCGCTAATACGACCACTTGCTTCCAAATGGGAGTCGATCCTGCCTCGAATAATTCTCTCCAGTAATTTCCCTACCACTAACGCAAGGCTGACCGGCCTGTAGTTCCCTCGATTATCCTTGCTACCCTTCTTAAACAAAGGAACAACATTGGCTACTCTCCAGTCCTCCGGGACATCACCTGAAGACAGTGAGGAGCCAAAGATTTCTGTCAAGGCCTCAGCAATTTCCTCTCTAGCCTCCTTCAGTATTATGGGGTATATCCCATCAGGCCCTGGGTACTTATTCACCTTAATATTTTTCAAGACGCCCAACACCTCATCTCTTTGGATCTCAATGCTATCTGCACACCCTTCTCCAGACTAAACATGCTCCATTTCCTTCTCTTTGGTGAATACTGATGCAAAGTATTCATTTAGTACCTTGCCCATTTCATCTGGCTCCACACATAGATTCCCTCCCCTGTCCTTCAGTGGGCCAACCCTTTCCCTGGCCACCCTCTTGCTTTTTATGTACGTGTAGGGGCAGCACGGTAGCATTGTGGATAGCACAATCGCTTCACAGCTCCAGGGTCCCAGGTTCGATTCCGGCTTAGGTCACTGTCTGTGCGGAGTCTGCACATCCTCCCCGTGTGTGCGTGGTTTTCCTCCGGGTACTCCGGTTTCCTCCCACAGTCCAAAGATGTGCAGGTTAGGTGGATTGGCCATGCTAAATTGTCCTTAGTGTCCAAAATTGCCCTTAGTGTTGGGTGGGGTTACTGGGTTATGGGGATAGGGTGGAGGTGTTGACCTTGGGTAGGATGCTCTTTCCAAGAGCCGGTGCAGACTCGATGGGCCGAATGGCCTCCTTCTGCACTGTAAATTCTATGAAGTTTCAGTAGGGGAGCATTTCGGGAACAGTGACCACAATTCAGTAAGTTTTAAAGTGCTGGTGGACAAGGAAAAGAGAGGTCCATGGGTAAATGTGCTAAATTGGGGGAAGGCTAATTATAACAATATAAGGTGGGAACTGAAGAACCTAGATTGGGGACGGATGTTTGAGGGTAAATCAACATCTGGCGTGTGGGAGGCTTTCAAATGTCAGTTGAAAGGAATTCAGGACCGGCATGTTCCTGTGTGGAAGAAGGATAAATATGGCAAATTTTGGGATCCTTGAATAACAAGAGATATTGTAGGCCTTGTCAATAAGAAAAAGGAGGCATTTGTCAGAGTTCTATAGAGTTCATCATCTTTCAGAGTTCCGGAAGAGCTCCCAGTGATCCAGATAACTGAACCCCTCCCTCCTACACCAGCTGTTTAGCCACGTGTTTAGCTGCTCTATCTCCCTATTTCTAGCCTCACTGGCACGTGGCACAGGGAATAATCCCGAGATTACAACCCTGGAGGTCCTGTCTTTTAACTTTCTGCCTAGCTCCCTGAAATCCTGCTGCAGGACCTCATCCCCCTTCCTGCCTATGTCGTTAGTACCAATATGCACCACGACCTCTGCCTGTTTGCCCTCCCCCTTCAGGATGCCCGCTACATCCTGGACCCTGGCACCAGGGAGGCAACATACCATCCCGGAGTCTGTGGGCTTGGGTACGGTGCTCATCCCAAGAGCCGGTGCAGACTCGATAGACTGAATGGCCTCCTTCTGCACTGTAAATTCTATGATTCTAATAGGCTAGCGCCTGGGCCATGTGGAACTAGCGCAATTCCAATGCATGCCGGCGTGTGATACAACAGGGTCGGGATCGGCACTGGAGAGTCTGACAAGCAGGAGTTGCAACAGGCACTCCACTCCACACACACCCTCATCCCAATCAAGAAGATGGCACTGATGCATATTAGAGCGAAACAGCTCGTCTCACTTTAATGATGGGTCTGCTGGGGCCAGAGAGTTCCTAGGGGGGGTGGCCTGGGGAGGCACTCAAACGACCAGTGGCACTAAGTTCACAGTGGGCAGTCAGCAGCATACCCAGCCCCCTGCCTTGCAGGCTATGGCAATGGTGGTCCTTGCCCTTCCAACCTGACACATCTCCTCGCCGCCTTTCGCTACTCCGCCTGGCCCTGGCAGAAGCCCCACAGCCAGCAGCACAACTGTCAACACACTATAGCGATGAGGGACACTTTTTGTGCCATCTTTCTCTCACTCAGCAGCCACGGCATCTGTTTCAGGATTTTAAATAGCACAAATAGCCAATGGGTGGCGCGGCTTGCTGCGCAGCGGGGGAGCGAGGAGAGGGGAAGAGGACGGCGGGAGCAGCTGGAGGCGAGAGTGACGGAAGGTGTAATCAACCATGGGATTACTATCAACTCTGGCTCAGAGTTTGGTGTGTGGACAGCAGAACTCACAAGCAAGCGTGGACCCCGCAGTTTCTATAGATCACGGGGAGCCAAACCAGCAGGGATTATTACTTCCAGCGGCAAGTTTCTAAAGATCAGGACCATGGTGCCCGAGTTCAGAGTCCCCAATTTGGAAGGGTTTAAACTGAAACCTTATGTGTCCTACAAAGCACCAAGAGGAACAGAGCAACCCCTGACAGCCAAGAAACTCTTCACAGAAACAGTTGCTCCACAAATAGAGAAAGACTTTCAGGAAGGGAACTTTGACCTGAACAACCTTGAAAAGTATGGCTTTGAACCAATACAAGTGGGCAAACTCTTCCAACTGTATCCAAAAAATTATGTGCGTTAAGAATTGGATTGTTTGCCACACTGAATTGTGAGATAAATAAGTGGTAGCCACCTATGGTGTCATCTCAGTAAAATTACATCGATGCTGGACTGCAAGAGATGTTAAATACCATGTTTATGCCAGCAAGTGTTTGTGTAATTTGCTGTTACTACCAGAATTACCTAATTAAACCTGATCTTTCATAAAAAAAATAAAAAATAAAAAACAGGGCAGCACGGTAGCATTGTGGATAGCACAATCACTTCACAGCTCCAGGGTCCCAGGTTCGATTCCGGCTTGGGTCACTGTCTGTGCTGAGTCTGCACATTCTCCCCGTGTGTGCGTGGGTTTCCTCCGGGTGCTCCAGTTTCTTCCCACAGTCACAAAGATGTGCAGGTTAGGTGGACTGGCCATGATAAATTGCCCTTAGTGTCCAAAATTGTCCTTAGTGTTGGATGGGGTTACTGGGTTATGGGGATAGGGTGGAGGTGTTGACCTTAGGTAGAGTGCTCTTTACAAGAGCCGGTGCAGACTCGATGGGCCAAATGGCCTCCTTCTGCACTGTAAATTCTATGAAATGAACCTTGCAGTCAGTAATTCCTCCAGGCGGAGGCAGAGCATCGTGGGGGACCCAGAAATTGCTGGGTCGGGCCTGTTACTGATATGCCAACAGCATTTACTCTACAATTTGCATGCGGCATGGAACACATTCACGCCACTGTCGAGGCACTGGAATATGGCATTCCGCCGGGTGCCCAGCGCCGACCTCAATTTTCGTCTGACACGCGATTCTTTGCCCGATCGCTTTTCCCAATTCCAGCATCGCTGGATTGAGAATCCAGTCCAGATTCTTTAAATATTGTTCAGGCACAGGCAGATAGATTTATGATGAGCAAGGGGATATTAGGTTGTAGGAGCGTAGGAACGGTAGACCATTCAGCCCTCGAGCCTGTTCCTCCATTCAGTGAGATCAGGGCTGATCTGTAGCCTAACTCCATGTGAAATATGACCTCTGTCTCTTCGTACTTTGCATGACAAAAATTTAGCTATCTCAGATTTTAAATTAACAACTGATCCAGCTTCAATTGCCACTTGTGGAATAGAGTTCCAAACCTCTACCACTGTGTCAAAGTGCTTCCGAACATCTCTCCTGAATGGTATGGCTATACCCGCTAGTTCTAGAATATCTGATCAGTGCTCACAGTTTATCTTTATCTACCCTGTCTTTATCTACGCTGTTAATATCTTGCAGACTTGGATCATATCACCCCTTAACGTTCTAAATTCTAAAGAAAACAGATCTAATTTGCACAATCTTTGATTTGATTTATCGTCACATGTACCAAAGTACAGTGAAAAGTATTTTTCTGCAGCCAAGGGAACGTACACAGTACATACATAGTACACAAAAAAAAGAATAATTGACAGAGTACATTAACAAATGGTACATCGACAAACATTGATTGGCTACAGTGCGGAACAAGGGGCCAAACAAAGCAAATACATAGGCGTCGTGAATAGTTCTTACAGGGAACAGATCAGTCCGGGGGAGAGTCAAACAAAGAACAATACAGCACAGGAACAGGCCATCCAAGACTGCGTCGATCACGTGTCCTATCTCAACCAACCACCTGTAATCCTTCTATACCTCCTCTGTTCATTTGCCTATCCAGATAAGCCTTAAAGGTTGCTAACGTATCTGCCTCAGCCACCTCACTTGGCAGTACATTCCAGGCCACCACCATCCTCTGTGTAAAAAACGTCTCACCTTGAACTTGTGCCCCCTTATAATTGTAATTTCCACCCTGGGAAAAAGCCTCCAACTTTTCACCCTGCCTATATCCCTAATAATTTTATAAACTTCTATCGGGTCGCCCGTCAGCCTCCATCATCTAGGGAGAACAATCCCAGTTTATTCAGTTTATTTTTTAGTCGTTGAGGACTCTCCTTATAACTTAACCCCTGAAGACAAGGTATCATTCATTACACTCCCTCCAAGGCTAGAATATCCTTCCTTAGACGTGCCGCCCATATCTGCTGGCAGTACTCCAAGTGGGGTCTAACCAGGGTTTTGTACAGATGCAGCCCATCGCATCAGCACCGACCCATTGAAAGAGCACCCGTAACCCCACCTAACCTGCACATTTTTGGAGACTAAGGGACAATTTGGATGGAATGTGGGAAGAAACTGGAGCATCTGGAGAAAACCCACGCAGACACAGGGAGAAAATGCAAACTCCATAGTCACCCAAAGCCGGAATTGAACCCGGGTCCCTGGCGCTGCAATGCAGCTGTGCTAACCACTGTGTCACCATGTCAAATGCCTTCTGTGGATTTTTAAACTCATATTATCAGTTACTCGCTCTGTGGATACATAAATCTATCATAAATCTATTTATAAATCTATACTGTCAGTTACTCACTTCGGGTTTATAAATCTTATATTATCGGTTACTCACCCTATGTATTTGTACATAGAACATAGAACAGTACAGCACAGAACAGGCCCTTCGGGCCTCGATGTTGTGCCGAGCAATGATCACCCCACTCAAACCCACGCATCCACCCCATACCCGCAACCCAACAACTCCCCCCCCCCTTAACATTACTATTAGGACACTACGGGCAATTTAGCATGGCCAATCCACCTAACCCGCACATCTTTGGACTGTGGGAGGAAACCGGAGCACCCGGAGAAAACTCACACACACACGGGGAGGGCGTGCAGACTCCACACAGACAGTGACCCAGCCGGGAATCGAACCTGGGACCCTGGAGCTGTGAAGCATTTATGCTAACTACCGTGCTGCCCCGTAAGAAGTCTTACAACACCAGGTTACAGTCCAACAGGTTTGTTTCGATTCACTAGCTTTCAGAGTACAGCTCCTTCCTCACTATATTATTAGTTACTCACTCTGTGGATTTGTAAATCTAAATTATTAGTTACTCGCCGTACGTATTTATAAAACTATATCATTAATTACTCTGCGGTTTTATAAATCCATATTATTAGTTACTCAGTCTGTGAATTTGAAAAGCTAAATTATTAGTTACTCACTCTGGATTTGTAAATCTATATTATTAGTTACTCATTCTGTGGATTTGAAAATCTATATTAGTTACTCACTCTTCCGCTGCTTTCTCTCCACTTCAGTTCCACACGTGTGGATCAGTACTTCCGTCCCGTTCAGGAAGACCACTGATGTCACGGGTGATGCGACACCAGATTGGTCAGGAGCCCTGAGCACCGTGTTCGTAAGGGAGCGTGTTTTCTCTGGGCACCATGTTGGTAAACAACGGGTTTTCTGTATATATCCGCCATGTTGGTAAAGGAGCCACCCTATCTGCAGTCTGATTGCTTTTCCGTTTGATGCCTGCGCAAGAGGAAAAGATAGTGGGCAAGCGTCCTTGTTGCCATGAAGATGGCGGACAAGAGGCGGCTGAAGGGCGAGGTAAATAAACGCAGACTGTCCTTGGGGGAGAGTCCAGTGAAGATTGTTCCTGTGAAAACTGTTGCTCTGGTTGCTGTTTACTGATTTGTTTTGATTCAGCGAGGTGGAGTTTATTCAGGGATTTTTAACCTGATTGAGTTCTTTGGTGAAAAGTTTGACTTATAGTCTTTCTGTTTGTGAGAGTGTTTAATCAAAGTCAGGGAGTGCTGAGTAAACCAGCAAAGAACAGACGTGAGCAAAGATTGGAAGAGAAGGTTTAAAACAGGCAGCAACAACACGGACAAAATGATTGGCTGACGACAGAGGGCTGGTGAATGGCTGTTGTTTCATGTTGTGTGGTGAATGTATTATACTAATAATCCACCAGTGTATTTGTATCTGTGCTGTTGCACTTGTATTTGTATCTGCTATGCTGTTGCCCTTGTGGGCTTCTCCTATGGGCCATTGTATGGCATTATCCGTAGGGGAACCAGAGTTGCCAAATGAGTTTTCAAAAAGGAACTAAACTAACACGTAAAACGCACGAAAAAGGCGCTAGATTTCTCAAGGCATTTCTCCCCACCCCTTCCTGGGGAATAAATGTTATTTGGTTTGCTCACAATCCTCAGTTGGGGATGTTAACCATCATTAGATTTAATTAATATTCCACAGTTTGATCAGAAGCATGAACAAAGGCCACAAACAGGGAAGTGCGAAGAAATGTAATGCCATTGTATGCTGTGAGTAAGAGGTCAGCGAGTGCCCACGGTGATTGGTCTGCTCTGGGCCAGGAACTGAAATACCCCAAACATCCGAGTGAAACAGATCATGCTCGTCTATTTTTCTCAGATCCCCGTGCAGGAAACATCTCCGAGGGCAAACAGCGCCAGTAAACCGAACCGAAATTCACAACGGCAGAGAAAGTTAGGAAGGTTGCAGCCAGCTGAGGAAATTGTCGCTGTCCTAACAATCGTCCTCGTCAGGAGCAGCCAGGGAAGCTCCTCCCATTGAGGAATTGAACAAACAAATGTGATATAAAATGGGATAATTCGTTAGAATAATGTAGAGGATAGAGCCGGTCTGATGGTAGTGAGTTAGCATGGTAATGAACAAAGGAATTCAGCAAAGCATAGCCAGGAAGGGGGGAGGGGAGCCTCGTGCAGAGGATGGTGAAAAGAATGCTGGGTAACAAGAGGCCCAGGGTTGAGGAATGCGAAGTGACCCAATCAGGAGATATGGCCAGGTCAGGAGGTGTATAGGATGACCAATGGGAATCTTGTATGTGAAACTTGATGACATTTGAATGATATGTATAGAAGATCTCTTTGTTCTCTGTCTCACTCGGCTTTGGGAGTTTCAGGAGACTGTATGTGTTCTGAGTCTCTATAGAGCGGGTCAGCCTTGCAAGTTGTTTAAAAGTAAATAATACCATACCTACAAATCCCTCTCGAGTTTTATTGAGGCTGACGGGTAAAGAACTTAATTTTTTATGTTTTTTATGCAGAGGGTGGTGGGTGCCTGGAACGCTTTACCAGCGGAGGTGGTAGAGGCGGGCACGATAGCATCATTTAAGAGGCATCTAGACAGGTATATGAACAGACGGGAACAGAGGGAAGTAGACCTTGGAAAATAGGAGACAGGTTTAGATAAAGGATCTGGATCGGCGCAGGCTGGGAGGGCCGAAGGGCCTGTTCCTGTGCTGTAATTTTCTTTGTTCTAATTTGTCATTTGGTGCCGAAAACCCGGGACTTCTCCAGACAATCACCGGCCAGATGCGAAATCAGAATTAGACTGATGTTGGACAAGGAAAGAGGAAATGGGCCCACAATGGGAGTAGCTGGAAAATGACCACATTGATTTCCCCTTTCTCGTCGTCTGATTAGTCTGGTCACTCGCGGTTGGTCCAGAAAGATCGTCTCGACGAAATCAAAGGTCAGTCTGGGGATTAGAAACTTTAAAAATTCAGTCGATGTAGGTACGACTGAGGGTTGAGATAAACTGATCATAGTGATAGTTCAGTTAAAGGTCTTTAATGGGTTGAGGGAATGTCACAGAGACAATTCAGTTAAGACCGCTGATGGAATGTTCTGGAGACAATTCAATTCCGTACAATTAGAATTGGCAAAATTAAAATTTTATTCTTGGGAATATGGGTGAAACAACGAATTGGGAGATGAATGGCAACTAGGAGGAACCAGAAGTTTAGAACTGTATCAGAAAGTGGAGCTCTCAGGATTTGCTAAAAGTATATTGTGGGTTATTTGCAAATTCAAACTTTTATTGTTCGGTTGGTTGAGATTAATTAAAGTATAATGATTTGAATTCCTTTTGTTTGAATGGAGATCTCCAACAAATGAATGAGTCCGTTTAATAAGAATTTATGAACTTCCTCTGGTATTCCTGGTTTTTAAAATGTTGTGTTCTTCAAAACGAAGTTGCACATCAATTAGGAGGAGCGAATACACGGCAGTTAAAGTGAGATTTAAAACGGGGTAAGCATTGGAAAGTTCTTTAGAGAATCAGTAATAATGATTAACATTGTGGGAGGGCACAATTCTTAGGAAGTAAACAAAAAGCGAAATAAAAATGTATAAATTGGGATTTGTAAATGATTAGTTTGAACTGGAACAAAGGGATCTAGATGAGTTTGAGGCGATGGAAGTGATATGGCACAGCTCCACCAAGCAGATGGAGCTTTAGGGAATAAAGATATGGGACTGGAGCTTAGATAGGGAATATTACTTGCAGTATCAGGAAATGAGAATCTGATGGCAGGAAAAGATTAATAAAATAGATGCATAAAAAGAAAAATCAAGATATAAAAACAGACTGGTAACTGGAGAAAATAGTGAAAGCAAAACTAGCAATAGAAAGAATGACACAGGGTTAATCAGCACACAATTCCAGCTCACAATTCAGGGAAACCGACACAGGCCGTAAAAGCAATATCCCTTGACCCGAGGTGCCAATGCGAGCTGGAGATAATGATCAAAGACTTGGAACAGCAGGGAATCATTCAAGAAGTCACATATGCATCGACGAATAGCCCACTTCAGGCAGTTAGCAAGCCTGATGGTACATTTAGAATGGTAACGAATTAAAAAGCATTAAACAAGGTCACCAAAAAACGAAGGATAAATTCACAAACTACATTGGAGAAGGTGGCAGGCAAAACTTATTTAACTACTATAGATTTAGCCACCGGTTCTGGAGTGTTCCGTTAGACCCAGACAGCAGGGAAGAGACAGCTTTACCTTTGACACTAAACATTGTGTATACTGTAAATTGCCACAAGGATATGTTAATTCCCCCAACCGCTCGGACAAGGGAAAAAGGAATGTTTGGGTGTGGGTGTCAGGATGCCAGTGAATTGAAACCTGTTAGAAGCATCGATAGGACAGATGATACAGTGAAAATGTTATGTTCGGAACTTAGCTTTCAAACAAAATCCTGTCACAATCAGAATTAAAAACATTGAAGTAGATGCAGTAGCAATATCCAAAATGTATCAGGGAAAGTTTCGACCTGATTGAATCACTGAGTTAGAAAAAGAGGAATGGTCGCAATGGAAATCCGGAAGTCCTGGAGAGGGTACTTCTGGAATATCCAAGCAAGGATAGGAAGATACAAATCAAGAAATAGGGCCCTCTCCGCCTTTGACCTGTTCATTTGGTTTTCAGATGAAGCAACAATAATACAGATGAACAACCTGAACAACACTCCGGAGAAGAATGTTTCAGACAGTATGGGGGAAAAACTAATGTTACAATTGGCTACATATTTGAGGGAATTAAATGATCGAGCCCGGAAGAAAACCTTACGGGTTCGAAACAAATCAAAATATCAAATTATTACTGAATAAATGAAACCTCCGGTCAGACATCTCTGACTGGACGTTAGCTGATGAATGATCTGTGGTCTCCATGAGGCGCGTATTACGCGGTGGAGTTATTAAGGGTCTCGGCAGACAACAACAACTGACGAGGAACCCGTATTTTAAATGACAATAGTTTAAGAATCTTGGCAACTTGATGCCATGAGGTGAAATTTGTAACCAATGCAGCAACCAATATAGCATTGAAGAGTATAACAGTTATTACAGACGAAATGTCCTGTAAGTTGTAAGGGACTGTTATGTATGGATTCAATTGGGTTGTAACCCCAAAAAGTTAACTGCATTAAATGTGCGAGTAGTGTTATTGCAAAGTTTTTTTAAAAAGACAAACAAACAAACAAATAATGGCAAGTATACACTTCATGCTGTAAGGAAAATGATAACGGACGAAACGGGTTTGAAGAAAACTGAGCTATTGTCTCAAGTAAGCCAGGGCTGGCAGATTACATGGTTCAGTACAATGTTCGACGTTAGTGTAAGGAAATCAGGAATAGAAACAGGATCGGTTGAAGCTCCTGCAATTAATAAAGCAAGGCAATCAGTGGATAATACATGATATTATAATTTGTCATTCCAATGAGAAACGGAAAGCACTTCCTAAAACAAAAACAGTGAGGGATAAAAGACCTTTTGGTCGCTGATGGACTGTGTTGTGTGCTGTTTCTAAGGGACATGAGGAAGCTTCTACGGTGCTGCTACCCCAAGGTAGTCAGATGCCTTGGAGGTAGTGGAACACACAGATATAGCTATTGTGTTACCTTCCTGAGCGGTGACAGCTATGGTTCACGGTGATTGGACTTGAGGAAAGAACGATACAAAGGGTCTATTGACACTAGTCTGCGAGATGGATGCATTTACCATTGATTTCCGTGCACAGTTTACAAATCATGACATGTACATACGAATGACAAGGATGAGGGATAGTTGCTAGTCAGTACAACTATAAGAGGGATATAAACCCTACAGCAGGATTCAGCTCAGAGTTAGCTCTCATAGCTCGGTCATGGGGTTTTACCTGATGCATGGATTGATAATACTTGTTATTATAATTGTATACTGTATAATCATTGGATGCCTTAATATGTGTTGTAAGCTGACTATGGCTCGGATGATGCCGATAGACTCGGCCCATCACCACTCACCAAGATGACATTCCTTTACTGGTGACCATCACACCAGAAGGAAGCCAGTGGCTGTAAAAATGTGATGAGGTGTTTATGTACGGAATACCAGCTCAGTTAATTTCTGATAACGGACCCCATTTTATTGGACAGATTAATGAGGGGTTCTGCTCCCAGTCGGGCATACGCCAGCAGTTCCACTGTGCACATTGGCCACAGACGGCCGGCTTGGTTGAGAGACACAATCAGACCCTCAAAACAAAATTGGCCGAATTACGAGTGGACAGGGGTTAACATGGTTTAAGTTGCTCCCCGTTGCCCTCTTCCAGCTGCGGGTCACACCTGCGGGATCGGCCCGGCTCTCTCCTGCCGAGATCTTTTATGGTAGGCCTATTAGAACCCCCTGGAATCTGTCTGTTCCCAGACTGGTCCAGTTTCACCATATGACTGAAGAGCGGACTAACTATGTTCTCGCCCTCACTAAAGCCCTCACGGAACTCCATGGCCAGGTTCGAGCGGCTCACCCGTCACCGTCCCCATTACATACTTGTTTGAAAAATGAAAAATCAGGGCAGCCTGGTAGTTATGTCATGGTTAAGAACTGGACTCGAAAAGGGTTGGAGCCACAGTGAAAGGAGCCCTTCCAAGTTCTCCTTACCACCCCCACTGCAGTTAAAGTGGAGGGGTGGAGTGCTTGGGTGTACCTCCACCACTGCAAAAGGTCGGTCACTAACCTGCCTCCCTACCCCAGCGCTGTTTTACAGGTGTGGAGCATGATGGGTTGGATACGGGCCTCCTGTGCAATCTTCAGCCTCGCCTCGCTTGGAGTGACATCGGTGGCGGAAATGGAAAAGGGGAATATCATCTATATCTGTAACTCCAACCAAACTACAAGGACATTTCACTTATGCAGAGGTGACATTCTCCGCTGCCCCCATGTACGAGGACATAGTATCGACTCATGGAAGGTTATCAAATTAACGGACAATGAAGGACCCATGAAACAATTATATCGGTCCCGGCGATGGGAAGGGAACATTGCATGGACTTTGCCTTGTTTTTGGAGTAAATGTAAATTTGATTTTGGATGTGTTAAGATTGGTGCCATCAAGGTAAAGTCAGACCGTGCGGAGAGGGTAGGAAAAGGTTGTGAGAGAGAGAGGAGGAATAGCGAGAGGACAGAGTGTGTGAGAAGTGGGGTACAACGAGAACGTAGGTTATCAGGAGATATACTTACTTCACTTAGAACCCAGAACAAGGGAAACCTAGTAAGAAGTCTTACAACACCAGGTTAAAGTCCAACAGGTTTGTTTCAAACACGAGCTTTCGGAGCACGGCTCCTTCTTCAGGTGAATGGTGAATTCACCTGAAGAAGGAGCCGTGCTCCGAAAGCTCGTGTTTGAAACAAACCTGTTGGACTTTAACCTGGTGTTGTAAGACTTCTTACTGTGCTCACCCCAGTCCAACGCCGGCTTCTCCACATCAAGGGAAACCTAGGCATGTATGGCCAGGGACGGGTTGTCTGCTACCCGAACCCCGCATCGGTGTCTCGGTTATTTTCCGTCTCACCACTTTGGGGAACTCCCCAAAACGATGGTTCACTGTCAGCGTTCCAAGCAAGTTACCCTTCCTTACGATCCGGGTTCGGCCCCACCAGCTATTTGCCTTCCCCTTCCTCAGGATAACTCCCACTCACAGTATGATAAGCTTCAACGGTGGAGGGTGTATATACCGAGCCACTTCACTCCCAATAGAGACTCCCGGTCGTACGAGAATTGTTTCAGCAGTGAGGGGTACGGCTGTTTGCTGGTAGAGATGGAAATGAATATAACATGTCTGTTCTCCACTTGTACTGATCGGAAGTGTCATGTAACCCTGACATCAGGTCAGTGTGTCTGTTACAACACTACCTGCGTCCCATTGACGGCAGGCCTTCAGCTCCTTTGTGGCTGGGCGAATGCCTCTCATATCACTGTTGGGACTAGGGATTTCCGCATTGCTTGGAAGGCCGAATGGGCATTCCAAAGCTGGATAAGCTGGACTACTGAGGGATATACTGATTGTGATGCTAGCCTGTATACTGATCAAGGATACTTCTTCCTTTTTAATAGCACAGCGATCAATGTTTTGTCACCTCCATTTCCCCGCCAAATCGTTATCAGGACTCTAGTCCCTACCGCAGTCCCCTGCCCCTCTGCGTGCGGCCAGTCTCAGCAGAATTCTTCGAGAGGGGAATCCTGAGCACAGCTAGGGATTGGACCAATAGGTTATCATGAAATGATAAAAGGAGGGAATGAGGAATTGAACAAACGAATGTGATATAAAATAGAATAATTAGTTAGAATAATGTAACGGATAGAACCGGTCTGATGGTAGTGAGTTAGCATGGTAATGAACAAAGGAATTCAGCAAAGCATGGCCAGGAAGGGGGGAGGGGACCCTCGTGCAGAGGATGGTGAAAAGAATGCTGGGTGACAAGAGGCCCAGGGTTGAGGAATGCAAAGTGAGCCAATCAGGATATATGGCCAGGTCAGGAGGTGTATAGGATGACCTATAGGAATCTTGTATGTGAAACCTGATGACATTTGAATGATATGTACAGAAGATCTCTTTGTTCTCTGTCTCACTCGGCTTTGGGGGTTTCAGGAGACTATATGTGTTCTGAGTCTCTATAAAGCGGGTCAGCCTTGCAAGTTGTTTAAAAATAAATAATACCATACCTACAGATCCCTCTCTAGTTTTATTGAGACCACACTGACGGGTAAAGAACTTAATTTGTCACCATCAGAGGGAGGGTTCACATTACCAAAACCTCAGGGTAGGAACAGCACCAATATCCACCATGTGATGGCTCCTGGAAATATTTTCTCTAAAAGAGGATCACAACTAAATGTAGACCAGGAGTTGAATATTCTGACTGACAGCAATCCAATTTGTCACAAAATTGACGCAAATGCCTGAGAAAAATAGAGAGAGAGCTCAGGGGGAGTATCAACACCAACTGGCACAAAACTTCAGATAAGTTGCCTGATGCATTTCCAAAGTATTTTGCTAACCCAAGATTGTAATCATGCTAGAGGATGCAAACCAATACAGGTTAAGAGGAAACACTTAGACAAGAGTCAAGGAAAGCACAAGATACTATATCTAAAGGATAGGTCCAAATCACTTTATGTACTGTTGGCAAGATCCAAGATATTCCCAACAGGTAAGCCACCGCCTCCTTACTGTGATTGGTCTGTTGTGGCACCGCCTCCACACTGTGATTGATGCGCTAAATTTGGCGCTAGAAATGGTGAAAAGCTCTAAAATAGCGCTGTGGCGCAATACAAAAAAAGTTTGCACTAAGTGGGAGAAAAAAGCGCTAGATCTGGCGCGAAAAGCGCTAAGGTGGCAACCCTGAGGGGAATATGTTGGGGCATGTATGTGCTCCGCCCATGGCTCCTCCCCTTGAAGGGAGGTATAAAGAGCAGTCAACCTGTAGGCAGTTCTCAGCATTGGTTCAGTTGCAGGCAGACACTTTTCTAAGTTGATTAAAGCCACGGTTTACTTCTGCTCATGTCTCGAGTGAATTGATGGTCGCATCAATTTAATCAACTTAAACGTAACTATGGAATCGGCCCTGAAACCTGACCGACTGGAACTCGATCCGCAGGCCGTGGAGGCGAAATAAATTTTTTTGCACTGGCTCCACTGCTTCAAGGCCTATCTTGCAGCCTTCTCCACGCCTTCCGTCACCGATGAACAGAAGCTGAGCCTCCTCCACGCACGGGTGAGCCATCGAATCTCTGTTCAACTCGCCGGGGCCTCCTCCTACGCAGACGCCCTCGCGACGCTCGAACGCCTCTATGTACGGCCCGTGAACGAGGTTTACGCGCGACACATCCTCGCCGACAGCGTCCCGGGGAATCACTAGACAACTACCTACGCAACCTCAAAGGCCTCGCACGCATCTGCAACTACGAGGCCGTTACGGCCACTCAACATATGGAACTCGCCGTCCGAGGCGTCTACGTGGCGGTAGTTCGGTCCAACTATGTGTGACAGCGCCGACTCGGAAAGGGGTCTCTGGACCTGGATCAGCCGGTAAAGTTAGCCTCCTCTCTGGAAGTAGCGTTCCAGAGCCTTAAGGCGTTCCCGGCTGACCCACGACCCCCTCGTGGACCCCGACCAAAGACTACCCCAGGCCTGTGCCGCGCGGCCGCCCGCTCATCATGGGGGGGCTACCCTGCTATTTCTGCGGCCAGTCCCAACACCCCCGGCAGCATTGCCTGGCCCATAACGCGAACTGCAGCAGCTGCTGGAGAAAAGACATTTTGCCAAAGTTTGCCTGGCCATGTCCAAGAACTCTAACTCACAGGCCCAATCCTCAGACTCACAGACCCCGCAGTGTGGCAGCGTGTCTGCCAACTCCGCCCCCTGCAGACGCATCATCAGCCTCGTGCTGTCCATGGGGGCAGCCATCTTCCAGCCCTCACAGCACGAGCGACTCACGGGGGCCGCCATCTTGGCCATCTTCCCCCACTTGGCCGGCCACGTGCAATCCATGGGGGCTGCCATATTGGAGGCCATCTGCTACGCCGCACGACGCGTACGAGCAACAAGAGCAGCCATCGCAGAGCCGCCTCAGCACCTCCAATCACGCCGACTACCCGCAACTCAGCACGGTCCACCTGGACCAGTCGCGACCCAAGCACCTCCGGAGCTCTATGACGACCGTCCGGGTAAACGGGCACGAGACGCCTTGCCTTTTTGACTCCGGGAGCACAGAGAGCTTCATTCACCCAGACACGCTACTCGTTCACAATTTTCCCGGCGCACCAAACCATCTCCATCGCCTCTAGGTCGTACTCGGTGCAAATCCAAGGGTGCACTAACGCAACCTTAGCAATACAGGGCGCCGAGTACACCAATTATAAATTATATGTGCTCCCAGACCTCTGCGCTCCTCTCCTATTGGGACTAGATTTCCAATGTAACCTCAGGAGCCAAACCCTGAAGTTCGGGGGGGACTTACTCAAACTCACCATATGCAGCCTCGTGACCCTAAAAGTCAACCCTCCCCCACTCTTTGCAAACCTCACTGCTGACTGCAAACCAGTTGCTACCAGAAGCAGGCGGGATACCATACAGGACAGGACTTTTATGAGCGACTCTTGCGGGAGGGAGTCATCGAGACCAGCAATAGCCCCTGGAGAGCTCAGGTGGTGGTCGTCAAGACCGGGGAAAAGAACCGGATGGTTGTAGATTACAGCCAAACCATAAACCGGTACACGCAACTCAATGCGTACCCCATTCCCCGGATTGCAGACATGGTAACACAGATCGCACACTACCGGGTTTTCTCCATGGTGGATCTGAAGTCTGCATACCACTAGCTCCCAATCTGCCCGGAGGACCGCCACTACACGGCTTTTGAGGCAGACGGCTGCCTTTTTCACTTCCTCCGGGTCCCCTTTGGAGTCACAAACGGGGTCTCGGTCTTCCAAAGAACAATGGACTGAATGGTGGACAGTATGGGCTGTGGGTCACATTTCCGTACTTGGACAATGTCACCATCTGCGGCAATGGTCAGCAGGACCACAATGACAACCTCCACAGATTTCTCCAAACCGCCCAAACCCTAAACCTCACGTACAACAAGGAGAAATGCATTTTCCACACAACCAGACTAGCCATCCTTGGCTACGTCGTGGAAAACGGGGTTCTAGGCACCGACCCTGACCGTATGCGCCCCCTCCTGCAACTTCCCCTCCCCCACTGCCCCAAGGCCCTGAAGAGGTGCCTCGAGTTATTTTCATATTATGCCCAGTGGGTCCCCAACTATGCGGACAAAGCCTGCCCACTAATCAGGGCCACCCACTGGCAACTGAGGCCTGCCAGGCCTTCAGCTGCATCAAGGCGGTCACCACCAAAGCCGCGATGCGCGCGGTGGATGAGTCCGTCCCCTTCCAGGTGGAGAGCGACACATCAGAGGTCGCTCTCACCGCTACCCTCAATCAAGCAGGCAGACCGGTCGCGTTTTTTCCGCGCACCCTCACCACCTCCGAAATTCGGCACTCCTCAGTCGAGAAGGAGGCCCAAGCCATCGTGGAAGCCGCATGGCACTGGAGGCACTACCTTGCTGGTATGAGGTTTACCCTCGTCACCGACCAATGATCGGTAGCCTTCATGTTCGACAATACGCCGCGGGACAAAATCAAGAATGATAAGGTGGAGGATCAAACTCACCACCTATAATTACGATATAGTTTATCGTCCTGGGAAGCTCAACGAGCCCCCAGATGCCCTGTCCCGCGGCACATGCGCCAGTGCCAAAGATGACCGATTACGGGCTATCCACGATGACCTCTGCCACCCGGAGGTCACCCGGCTTATCCACTATATCAAGGCCCGCAACCTGCCCTACTCCACCGAGGAGGTCAGAGCCATGACCAGGGACTGCCAGATCTGTGCGGAGTGTAAACCACACTTCTATCGACCAGATAAGGCCCACCTTGTAAAGGCATCCCAGCCCTTTGAGCGCCTCAGTATCGATTTCAAAAGGCCCCACCCCTCCAATAACCGCAATACATATTTCCTCAATATTATTGATGAGTTCTCCCGCTTCCCCTTTGCAATCACTTGCCCCGACATGACCACGTCCACTGTCATTAAAGCCCTACATAGTGTCTTCACCCTGTTTGGTTTCCCCAATTATGTCCACAGTGACCGAGGCTTGTTGTTCATGAGTGACGAACTGCGTCAGTACCTGCTCAGTAAGGGCATCGCCTCGAGCAGGACTACCAGTTATAACCCCAGGGGAAACGGGCAGGTGGAGAGGGAGAATGCGATGGTCTGGAAGACCGTCCTAATGACCCTGCGGTCCAGGAATCTTCCAGTTTCTCACTGGCAGGAGGTCCTCCCCGATACGCTCCACTCTATTAGGTCCCTACTTTGCACGGCCACAAACGAGACCCCTCATGACTGCCTATTTGTTTTCCCTAGGAGATCCACCTCAGGGGCCTCGCTTCCATCCTGGCTGAAGACACTGGGGCCGGTCCTACTCAGAAAGCACGTCAGGAGCCATAAGTCCGATCTTCGGGTAGAGAGGGTCCAGCTCCTACACTCCAACCCCCAGTACGCTTATATCAAACACTCCTATGGCCGACAGGATACGGTCTCCCTCCGGGACCTGGCGCCCGCCGGTTCCACCACCACCACCACCGCCCCTCCACCATATCCCGCCCAACCTACCATGACCAGCACCCCGCCCCTATATGGCTCCCGCGCTCCCTCCTTCACCGATCCACATGAATGAAGCTCCAGAAGAGACGCTCCTGCAGTCCACATCTGTACCCGCACCGGCGCCCTCACTACCAATGCCAGCACAGACGAGTTCAACACCCGGGCCAGCAACAACGCCAGAGCTTCGGCGATCACAGCGCACAATCCGTGCGCCGGACTGGCTGAACTGATGAACCCGTCACCCCCGCTGGACTTCATTTTTTTTAACAGGGGGTGAATATGGTGAATGTATTATACTAATAATCCACCAGTGTATTTGTATCTGTGCTGTTGCACTTGTATTTGTATCTGTGCTATGTTGTTGCCCTTGTGGGCTTCTCCTATGGGCCATTGTATGGCATTATCCATAGGGGAACATGTTGGGGCATGTATGGGCTCTGCCCATGGCTCCTCCCCTTGAAGGGAGGTATAAAGAGCAGTCGACCTGTAGGCAGTTCGCAGCATTGGTTCAGTCGCAGGCAGGCACTGTTCTAAGCTGATTAAAGCCACGGTTTACTTCTACTCATGTCTCGAGTGGGAAATATGGTGTTTCCAAGAGTTGCTGTTTGGACAGTTTCAGAAGAATCAGGAGAAGTGACCACCGCACAGTCCTTCCTACACACAGTTAGAAAATGTATATACAAAGCAACAGTCTAACTTCCAGCCGGCACCGTTCTGAGATACTGGCTCCGACATGGGCCGGCATTTATCTCTTGTAATTAACGAGCCCACTGATAGAACGTCACCCGTCAGAGAGGGAGCTTGTACTCAATCGGGTAGTCCCCCTGGAGTTAGAACATCCTTTCCCATTAAAGTCTGTAAGTTGTTCGGTTGTAGGGAATAGTGGAGGTTGCCTTCTCTCCTTTACTCGTGGATGCACCTCCTGCGATTGTAGGGCTGCGGGGGGGGGGGGGGGCATGTAGCGTGCCAGGGACCGCGGTGACTGTCTGGGGGGGGGTCCGTCAGTGGCCTTGGTGAAACCCTCATCTAAAACCTTGGATGCCTGGTTCTCCATCACGAAATCTGAGTCCATCACTGTGGTAGTCACCACTAGTAGTATAGAACATAGAACACTACAGCGCAGTACGGGCCCTTCAGCCCTCGATGTTGCGCCGACCTGTGAAACCATCTGAAGCCTATCTGACCTACACTATTCCATTTTCATCCATATGTCTATCCAGTGACCACTTAAATGCCCTTAAAGTTGGCGAGTCTACTACTGTTGCAGGCAAGGCGTTCCACACCCCTACTACTCTCTGAGTAAAGAAACTGCCTCTGACATCTGTCCTATATCTATCACCCCTCAATTTAAAGCTATGTCCCCTCGTGTTGGTCATCACCATCCGAGGAAAAAGACTCTCACTGTCCACCCTATCTAACCCTCTGACTATCTTATATGTCTCTATTAAGTCACCTCTCAGCCTTCTCCTCTCTAACGAAAACAACCTCAAGTCCCTGAGCCTTTCCTCGTAAGCCCTTCCCTCCATACCAGGCAACATCCTAGTCAATCTCCTCTGAACCCTTTCCAAAGCTTCCACATCCTTCCTATAATGTGGTGACCAGAACTGCACGCAGTACTCCAGGTGCGGCCGCACCAGAGTTATGTACAGCTGCAGCATGACCTTGTGGCTCCGAAACTCAATCCCCCTGCTGATAAAGGCTAGCACACCATATGCCTTCTTAACAGCCCTATTAACCTGGGTGGCAACTTTCAGGGATTTATGTACCTGGATGCCGAGATCTCTCTGTTCATCTACACTACCAAGAATCTTGCCATTAGCCCAGTACTCTGCATTCCTGTTACTCCTTCCAAAGTGAACCAACTCACACTTTTCCGCATTAAACTCCATCTGCCACCTCTCAGCCCAGCTCTGCAGCTTATCTATGTCCCTCTGTATCCTATAACATCCTTCAGCACTATCCACAACTCCACCGACCTTCGTGTCATCTGCAAATTTACTAACCCATCCTTCTACACCCTCTTCCAGGTCATTTATAAAAATGACAAACAGCAGTGGCCCCAAAACAGATCCTTGCGGTACACCACTAGTAACTGAACTCCAGGATGAACATTTGCCATCAACCACCACCCTCTGTCTTCTTTCAGCTAGCCAATTACTGATATCCAAACCGCTAAATCACCTTCAATCCCATACTTACTTATTTTCTGCAATAGCCTACCGTGGGGAACCTTATCAAACGCCTTACTGAAATCCATATACACCACATCAACCGCTTTACCCTCATCCACCTGTTTGGTCACCTTCTCAAAAACTCAATAAGGTTTGTGAGGCATGACCTACCCTTCACAAAACCGTGTTGACTATCGCTAATCAACTTGTTCTTTTCAAGATGATTATAAACCCTATCTCTTATAACTTTTTCCAACATTTTACCCACAACCGAAGTAAGGCTCACAGGTCTATAATTACCAGGGTTGTCTCTACTCCCCTTCTTGAACAAGGGGACAACATTTGCTATCCTCCAGTCTTCCGGCACTATTCCTGTCGACAAAGACGACATAAAGATCAAGGACAAAGGCTCTGCAATCTCCTCCCTAGCTTCCCAGAGAATCCTAGGATAAATCCCATCTGGCCCAGGGGACTTATCTATTTTTACATTTTCCAAAATTGCTAACACCTCCTCCTTTTGAACCTCAATTCCATCTAGCCTGGTCGACTGAACCTGAGTGTTCTCCTCGACAACATTGTCTTTCTCCAGTGTAAACACTGACGAAAAATATCCATTTAATGCTTCCCCTATCTCCCTGATTCCACACACAACTTTCCACTACTATCCTTGATTGGCCCTAATCTTACTCTAGTCATTCTTTTGTTCCTGATATATCTATAGAAAGCCTTAGGGTTTTCCTTGATCCTATCCGCCAACGACTTTTCGTGTCCTCTCCTCGCTCTTCTTAACTCTCCCTTTAGGTCCTTCCTGGCTAACTTGTAACTCTCAAGTGCCCTAACTGAGCCTTCATGTCTCATCCTAACATAAGCCTTCTTCTTCCTCTTGACAAGTGCTTCAACTTCCTTAGTAAACCACGGTTCCCTTGCTCGACAACTTCCTCCCTGCCTGACAGGTACATACTTATCAAGGACACGCAGTAGCTGTTCCTTGAAAAAGCTCCACATTTCGATTGTACCCATCCCCTGCAGTTTCCTTCCCCATCCTATACATCCTAAATCTTGCCGAATAGCATCATAATTGCCTTTCCCCCAGCTATAATTCTTGCCTTGCAGTATATACCTATCCCTGCCCATTGCTAAAGTAAACATAACCAAGTTGTGATCACTATCACCAAAGTGCTCACCTACATCTAAATCTAACACCTGGCCGGGTTCATTACCCAGTACCAAATCCAATGTGGCCTCGCCCCTTGTTGGCCTGTCTACATACTGTGTCAGAAAACCCTCCTGCACACACTGTACAAAAACTGACCCATCTATAGTACTCGAACTATAGTATTTCCAGTCAATATTTGGAAAGTTAAAGTCCCCCATAACAACTACCCTGTTACTCTCGCTCCTGTCGAGAATCATCTTTGCAATCCTTTCCTCTACATCTCTGGAACTATTCGGAGGTCTATAGACAACTCCCAACAGGGTGACCTCCTCTCCTGTTCCTAACCTCGGCCCATACTACCTCAGTAGACGAGTCCTCAAACGTCCTTTCTACCGCCGTAATACTTTCCTTGATTAACAATGCCACACCACTCTTTTACCATCTTCTCTGTTCTTACAGAAACATCTAAATCCTGGAACCTGCAACAACCATTCCTGTCCCTGCTCTACCCATGTCTCCGAAATCGCCACAACATCGAGATCCCAGGTACCAACCCATGCTGCAAGCTCACCCACCTTATTCCGGATGCTCCTGGCGTTGAAGTAGACACACTTCAAACCAGCGTCTTGCTTGCCGGTGCCCTCTTTCGAACTTTTAACCCTATCCCTGACCTCACTACTCTCAACATCCTGTACACTGGGACTACAATTTAGGTTCCCATCCCCCTGCTGAATTAGTTTAAACCCCCCCCGAAGAGCACTAGCAAATCTTCCCCCCCCCCCCCCCAGGATATTGGTACCCCTCTGGTTCAGGTGAAGACCATCCTGTTTGTAGAGGTCCCACCTACCCCAGAATGAGCCCCAATTATCCAGGAAACCAAAACCCTCCCTCCTGCACCTTCCTTGTAGCCACGTGTTCAACTCCTCTCTCTCCTTATTTCTCACTTCGCTAGGACGTGGCACGGGTAACAACCCAGAGATAACAACTCTGTTTGTTCTAGCTCTCAGCTTCCACCCTAGCTCCCTGAATTTTTCTCTCAAATCCCCATCTCTCTTCCTACCTATGTCGTTGGTACCTATGTGGACCACGACTTGGGGCTGCTCCCCCTCCCCCTTAAGGATCCCAAAAACATGATCAGAGACATCACGAACCCTGGCACCTGGGTGGCAACACACCAACAGTGAGTCTCTTTCGTTCCCACAGAACCTCCTGTCTGTTCCTCTAACTATGGAATCCCCAATGACAAGTGCTCTGTTCCTCTTTTCCCTTCCCTTCTGAGCAACAGGGACAGACTCTGTGCCAGAGACCTGTGCCCTATTGCTTACCCCTGGTAAGTCGTCCCCCGCAACAGTATCCAAAACTGTATACTTGTTATAGAGGGGAATGACCACAGGGGATCCCTGCACTGCCTGCCAGTTCCCTCTCCCTCCCCTGACGGTAACCCATCTACCTTCTTCATATATTACATGTATTACATGTATTACCCGTATATTAGAGGTATAAGGGTAACTCCCTGCCTGCTGGCTCTGCCCAGTAGGTGGCGTATAAATGTGTGTGCTCCCCTGTGCTGCAGCCTCTCTGGTTCCAGCTACAGGAGGCACAACATCTTGCTCAATAAAGCCTCGATTGTTCCACTATTCTCGTCTTTGTGGTAATTGATAGTGCATCAATTTATTGAGCAAGATTTATTAAATGATGGCTCTCCACATCAAGCCTGATCGCCTGCAGCCTGCCACTGGCTAGCCTGCTACGAAAGTTATCTCAGAACAGCCGCAGGGCAGCACGGTGGCCTAGTGGTTAGCACAACCGCCTTACGGCGCTGAGGTCCCAGGTTCGATCCCGGCTCTGGGTCACTGTCCGTGTGGAGTTTGCACATTCTCCCCGTGTCTGCGTGGGTTTCGCCCCCACAACCCAAAAATGTGCAGAGTAGGTGGATTGGCCACGCTAAATTGCCCCTTAATTGGAAAAAATAATTGGGTAATCTAAATTTAAAAAAAAAAATCTCAGAACAGCCGCTGAATAACCCTCGGACTCGCAGAAGCTCCAAGTCCTCTATTCACGGATGAGCCCTGACATTTTTCCCTTCATCCAGGATGCACCCACCTACTCCGAAGCGATGGAGCTCCTGAAGGGACATTACGTTCGACCAGTAAATCAAGTGTACGCCAGGCACCTCCTGGCCATGAGACAGCATGGCCACGATGCCCTGCACAACCTAGGTAGGAACTGTGACTGCCAGGCAGTTTCGGCAGTCCAGCATACAGAACTTTTAATTAGAGAAGCTTACGTCACGGTCATGAGGTCTGCGTACGTCCGCCAGCGGCTACGGGAAGGGGGTACGCTCGATCTTGCAGGAACTAGGCAACTCGCTAATTCATTAGAAGTGGCTTCCCATAACGTTCAGTCCTACGCCCCTGACCGCGTGACACCCTCGTGGGCATCGTGGGCCCCACCAGCTGCCGACTCAAGCTCACCGCAAGCCTGCACCACGCGGCAGCCAGCCAACTCTCAGGGCCCAAATGTTATTTTTGCGGGCAAAACAAACACCCCAGGCGGCGCTGCCCGGCGCAGGGTGCGACCTGCAACAGGTGTGGGAAGAAAGGACACTTTGCTTATGTTTGCCAGGCCCGGTCGGTTGCCGCCGTTTCCAGGCCTGGTGTTCCTACACCCCCCCACGTGCGACCCAGAGGTGCTGCCATCTTCTCCTCTGCAAGCCACGTGCGGCCCGTCGGCGCCACCATCTTTGATGCCGCCCACCATGTGCTCGTCTGGCTGTTCATCACCTGCCGCTACCTCTGCCACCGCTGACCAGCCCAGGACCTCCCAGCATCTGCCACAACTCGCCTCTATCACCCTGGATCAGTCCCGGCCCCGCAACCTCGCGACCGCGACGACGATGTTGAAGATCGATGAGCACGAGACGACCTGTCTTTTTGACTCCGGGAACACAGAGAGCTTGATCCACCCCGCTACGGTAAGGCACTGCTCCCTCTCGGTACACGCCGTCACCCAGAAAATCTCCCTGGCCTCCTTGGAAATCCGGGGGTACTGCATCGCGATCCTCACCGTCCAAGGCGTAGAGTTCAGCAACTACCGCCTCTATGTCCTCCTCTACCTCTGCGCTGCCCTGTTACTCGGCCTGGATTTTCAGTGCCATCTCCAAAGCCTAACTTTGAAATTCGGTGGACCCCTACCCCCCCTCACTCTCTGTGGCCTCACGACCCATAAGGTCGATCCACCTTCCCTGTTTGTGAACCTCACCCCGGATTGCAAACCAGTAGCCACTAGGAGCAGACGGTACAGTACCCAGGACAGGACATTCATCAGGTCAGAGGTCCAATGGCTTCTGCGGGAAGGGGTCATTGAGGCCACCAACAGCCCCTGGAGAGCTCAAGTGGTGGTAGTGAAGACTGGGGAGAAGCACAGGATGGTCATTGACTCCAGCCAGACCATCAATCGGTACACGCAGCTCGACGCGTACCCCCTCCCACGCATACCTGACATGGTCAATCAGATTGCGCAGTATCGAGTCTTTTCCACAGTGGACTTAAAGACCACCTACCACCAGCTCCCCATCCACCCGGAGGACCGCCAATACACTGCGTTCGAAGCAGATGGCCGCCTCTATCCTTAGGGTTCCCTTCGGTGTCACTAATTGGGTCTCGGTCTTCCAGTGAGAAATGGACCGAATGGTTGACCGGTACGGACTGCGGGCCATCTTCTCGTACCTAGATAATGTCACCATCTGTGGCCACGATCAGCAGGACCATGACGCAAACCTCCAAAAATTCCTCCAGACCAAACTCCTTAATCTCACATACAATAAGAGAAATGTGTGTTCCGCACCAACCGCTTAGCCATCCTTTGCTATGTCATGGAAAATTGAGTCCTAGGGCCCGACCCCGAATGCATGCTCCTGGAACTCCCTCTCCCCCATTGCCCCAAGGCCCTGAAACTCTTCACTGGTGAATGGGGTGCCATTGTCCGTAACCAATATTGATTGATTGAGTTGATTTATTGTCACATATACCGAAGTACAGTGAAAAGTATTTTTCTGTGGCTGAGGGACACAAAAATAATCAACAGAGAATATTGACAAATGGCACATTGACAGAACAGTGATTGGTTGCAGTGCGGAACAAGGGGGCAAACAAAGCAAATACATGAGCAAGAGCAGCATAGAGCATTGTGAATTGTGTTCTTACAGGGAACAGATCAGTCTGAGGGGGAGTCGTTGAGGAGTCTTGTAGTGTTGGGCGTTTTACTATGGGCGTAAAACGCGTTTATTGGAGTGTATTAACACGCCTCCGAATTCGACGTGTGCTTAACACTACTAGGCTCTGTTGTATGTAATTATTCAGCTCTGGAGTCGCCAGTTGCCGTATAGACAACGTCACAAGTATTCCAAGGTCAAGTTCAAAGTAATAAAGACGATACACCGATTAGTAAGGTTCAAACGATCAATATTTATTATACAGTTATAATAAATACTCATGCACACACTAAGAGACTAAGCTATAACTAAACTTAAGTGAACAGAATACTTATCTAACAGGAACAGGCAAGGTCAGAGAACGAGGCCTTCGTCCTGGTCTTGTACTGCAGCCTTCAGCAAGCGTTCTGGTACTGGGGGTCTAGTGGGCTTGGATCGCGTAGCGAGCGTTGAACTTACGGTTTCGGCGGCTGGTGCTCAACGGCTGGAGTCAGGATGCAAGATGTCAGTCAGAGCCGGAGCACGGGTTTAACAGACCGGGCTCTGTGGGGAATTTGCCTTTATACCCCTCTCTAATGTCCTTGCCCCCTTCTAGGCGGGCTCTACCTTTCGGTACCGATTGGAGCGTTTCCAAACGGTTACCTTCAAAATCCTCCAATGCGGGGGCTTCCCTCGATGTTGGGGGGTGGTTTCGATATTCGTTACTCTGGTGCCATCTTGTTTGCACAACCAATTAAGTGTTACATTGAGATGGAAATGTTGCCATTGTTTGTGCCTGGATCTGGGCTGCCTCATCAGAATGCTAAGCGCTTTGCCATTAACACCTTTGGCTTGGAGATCTTGCACCTGGCCAGAAAACTGGTTTGCTGCTTGCAAAATGCTAATTAGTTGAGAGCAGACTGTCTGTTCTCACTAAACAGGCTTTTCCTTCTGTCTTCCATTTTAGTTTGGCTCAGTGTCCATTTTGCGTGGCCAGCATGGCTACATTCCCTCCTTGTGATCCTCACAATCATACTATTGTGAAGGATCACCTATGTACGTTGCCTTCCTTGTGTTCTGACCTCTTGCCAGTTCCTGTTCTACTCTATCTTAAACTATGGGAAGAAGAAAAAATTTTAACTAACATCTCTACTTGGCCCTATGTCAAAGGGACATGCATTACTACAACTGGGAACCTCTACCTATCACTATTAACCTTAACCTTAACTTAACATTTCATCACTCTAAAACCTTAATCATTCACACCACAACATCACACTTCCCAACTCGGCAGTCGAGTATGGAACAATATAATACATGGCTGAACTTTTTATTTACAGAGTGTTGTAATCAGTGAGAGGTTGAGGGGTTTGGTGGAATCCGAAGATGGGGGATTGAACTCTATAGATGGGTGAGGTGCTGGAACGAGAGGCTCTCCTCTTCCATTTCCTCAACCTGAGGGTCTGTACTAGTATGATGAGGATCGCGATCACCAACAGTGATTCGATTATATAGGACATGGAGTACCACGTCATGAATTTAGTGCACCAGGTCTGAACCTCGCTGATCAGAGCTGAGCACTGGGGGTTTGCTGTAATTGAAACATTTACGGTGGGGGTTGTGGGGGAAACGTGTCTTGTTTCCACACATATACACATAACATTTAGAAACAATAGGTGGGTTTCCATCATTTTGCTGTTCTTCTTCTTTCTCTTCCTTCTTCCTCCGGTATTGACAATCCTGGCTTCGACCTCTGTCTCGTCCTTTGAAACCTTTGGGATCAAGCACAGTATCTGTCAATACACAGTTTAAGACCTTTACTTGTTAGTGCATCTGTCTTTCAAAACCCAATTGACCCTTTAAAATGACTGGCTAAGTCACACCCTGTGACTCCCCTCATTTTTTTTTCAAAAAGCGAATTTAAAGACCAGCATACACCTAACAATCCTTCCTTCTGCGAGCCGTCTCGCAGGCTTTGCTGATTTACCATCCGACTGTTCCCGGATGTAAATAGCATGTGGGATGGCGGCCGAAGGGCTACCTAACGTAAAATGAAAACAAACTTTGAAACAAACATCCGAATGAGTTGCGTATGGGCCGCGACGGGTATGAGTTGGATGGAATCCCCGGGTAGGGCGTGCTGTGCCATACCCGAGCTTGGCTGACCAAGGGTTGGTTCTCAGACAGGGCGGGTCCTCAGTGCCGTTTGTCCACTGCCTGAGTAACCTGGAAAGAAAAACGGGTATGAATGTATTTACCATGACTTGCAGCCTCTATTTCGCCGAATAGAGGGGCACCTAAAAAAAAAACCAAGGGAGCCAAGATGCTCCAACTGAGGACATCACTGAAGTTCTCAGAGATATCTGCGGACAAGCTATTTGGCGTGTGGCCTTACAACTTTGGAAAAGATCTCCAATCAAACCGAAGTTCTCAAAAGTTTCGGCAGACAAACTATTGTGTATGTGAGGTGGTCACAATCTTTTCAGCTGAAAAGAAGATGTCCATCCTCCAGCTGAACAATTTACAATCCTGGAAACAAACAAACATAAAACGAAGACAAACATACGTGCAGGTTCCATCAGAAAGGACATCGTTTCCCTCAAACGATTCCTATTTTACATCATCTGGACACCTCACTTTTCCTCTGCCTCTGTGAACAGGGTCACAAAGGGGTTGCCGTGTCGGGAGTCAGACACCGTGTCGTCCTGCTCTCCCGGATCCCACACCCTTGTGTGGATCAGGCATGAAACTTTGGAATTGTGTGACCGGGGGTCACTTTCATCGTTACGGACAAGTCTGTAGGAATTGTCCCTGTGCCATTGTGTAGTGTCGAGTGTGTTGTCGGGGTAGTCGGGGTCGGGTGGTGGTTCTGGATATTTGAGGTAGGTGACTTCCATGGGGTCACTGGAGTCGGGGTCGTAGTTGGTGCAGTGTGGGCTGTATGGCTGTGTGCTGTCGCTGTCTTCAGAGTCAGTGTCAGTCTTGCTGTCTCTGCTGTGGCAGCTTGTGGGCGTGTCGGGGCGTGGTCTGTAGTGGTCTGTGGGCGGAGTCGTGGGCGAGTCCGTTGATGAACTGGTCTGTGAGGGGGATGGTGGAGAAGTGTCTCTGGTGGGCGGGGTGAAGTGTTCTGCTGCATCTAGCAGTACATGGTGAGCATGGTTGGCCTGTGTTCCATATGCCTTTAACTGGTTTATATGGAACCACGCGGTCTTCCCATTAGGATACTTTATCCTGTAAACGGAGGGGCTAATTTTGTCCGAAATTGAGTAGGGACCGGAATATTTTGGAGCCAAAAAACTGCTGGGGTTATAAACAGATAACATTACCTGTTGCCCAACCTGGAATTCTGTGGTGTGTACGGTCTTATTGAAACAGGCAGTGCGTTGCTGTCGGCGTTTCCCTAGCTGGACTGCGGCTGCGATCTGTGCAGACCTCACAGTCTCAACTAGATCTTTAACTGCCTTTTCATGTGTGAGGGCCGTCACTTCGGGGCTTGTCATGTCCAGTCCTAAAAGGAATTCTGTACCTTTCATAGGGCGTCCGGTCATGAGTGTATGTGGTGTGTATCCTGTAGATGTGGAGACAGTGTTCCTTATGAACATAAGTGCAAAGGGGAGCACTGAATCCCATGTGGAATTGTTCTCTTGAACCATTTTCCTGAGGGTCGTTTTTAGGGTCCGATTCATGCGCTCCACAATCCCGCTGGACTGTGGATGATACGCAATATGGAAGTTTTGTTTGATACCGAATATTGTCAGGACGTTCCTCATGACCCGTCCTGTAAAGTGAGATCCCTGGTCCGAATCGATACTTCGGGGTAAACCCCATCTCGTGAAGATGTGGTGGGTCAGGATCTTTGCAGCTGTCTTAGCTGTGTTTGTACGTGATGGAAATGCCTCTACCCATTTTGTAAAGGTATCTATCACCACCAGAACATACTTATAGCCATTCCGACAAGGGGGCAATGGACCTATAAAATCGATCTGGAGGTTTGTCCAAGGGCCGTTAACTGGGCGAGTATGCCGAAGTTGTGCTTTCTTAGAATACCGCTCCGGGTTATTCTGAGCACAAATCAGGCAATTCTCTATATAGTGTGTGACATCATTCCTGAGATTAGGCCACCAACAGAGTTGCCTGAGGTGCCTCGTGGTTGAATCAATTCCTTGGTGTCCGTGGTTATCATGAAATAAAGCGATCATGGCATTTCTATCTTGCTGTGGGACCACATAAAGTTGATCCTTAATGATAACACCCTCATGTGTGGTCAGTGCGTGTTTAAAGTGTTCGTACGCAGGCACAAAGTTTCCCTTGAAAACCTCCCTGAGGTCTCCGTCCTGTTTCTGTGCTGCTACGAGATCTTTAACCTCTGTTTGTGAGATTTGTACTGCGCTCACAGGGGCGCTAGCTGGTGCGCTAGCTGGGGGGGTCCATAAGTGTCCTCTCCTGGAACCTGCCTTAGCCAACGCGTCGGCTTTTACATTCCCAGGGGGTGATGACCTATGGTGGCTGCGAACTTTTATTATGCCGAAGGTCCTGTCCTTCGCTTTCTCTAGGATATGCTGGAGTAAGGGGGCTGATGGAAGGGGTTTTCCGTCTGCGGATACAAAACCTCTTGTCCTCCACAGGGGCAGAAAATCTGTCAAACTGTTGCATACATATAAGCTGTCTGAATATATGTCTGCTGGGCTGGGGAAAGAATCGGGGTGGTCCACTATATACGCTATGGCTGCTAGCTCTGCTGCCTGCGCGCCTAAGTGACCAGGTAACTTCAGTGCTATTTCCTCGAGAGCGCGCCCCTGCGCGTCCTCGACGTAGATGCCGCATCCAGTGATACGCTCACCATTTAAAACTGTGGATGATCCGTCCACGTATATCTTGAGGGGTCCACACGTGTCTGTGTGTGGGGTGCCTTGTGCGGGGTTTCCTAGCTTCCTGGGGGGTGTTTTTGCTATGAAGGGGCCTGTGTTATGCAGGGGAGCTACAATTTCACAGTCATGGGGCTGTCCGGGGAATTGGAGGTTGTCTGCTAAATATGTGTGTGTGCGTGTCCGTTTTACAGTAATGTCCCGTCCTTGTAAAAGTAGGGTCCACCTAGCTGCCCTAATCTGGCTAACTGAACCGTCCTTCAGTCGACCGTCTAGTAGTAGCTGTGTGGGTGTGTGTTCGGTTAGAATGGTGATGGGGTTTAGTCCGGTTATGTATGAAAAGTACTGTACTGCCCAGAAGACAGCAAGGAGGTGCCTCTCACAGGCAGAGAATCCTTGTTTTACTGGGTCTAACAGTCGGGAGGCATAAGCCACTGGTCTTAGCTGCTCGTGCCGTTCCTGAAGCAACACGGCCGAGAGGGTCAGATCTGTGCTAGCTACCTCGATTGCGTACGGGGAAAGTTGGTCTGGGACTAGCAGCGCGGGTGCTGCACTAAGGGCTCGTTTTAACTCTTCCACAGCCTCTGTATGCTGCGGAAGCCATTCCCAGGGGGCTCCTTTCTTAAGGAGGTCTGAAAGTGGGGCTGCTTTTGTCGCGAATCCGTCTATGTGGTTCCGACAATAACCAACCAGTCCTAAAAACGACCGGAGGGCTGAAACATTCTGGGGAAGGGGCAATTTGACAATCGAATCAATTCTTTTGAATTCGATCTCGCGTTTGCCATGCGTGATGACTGTTCCCAAATACATCACTTTACTTTCCAATATCTGGGCCTTTCTGGGGTTAACTTTACATCCAATTGAAGTCAACAATTCCAGGAGTTCGGCCAGAAGCGAAATGTGCTCTGCCTTTGTGTCTGTCTGCAGTAGTAGGTCGTCTACATACTGTACCAGACATTCGGGGCGGGAAAATTTTTCTAGTCCACTTGCCAGCTGTCGGTGGAAAATGGAGGGGGAATTGTGGAATCCCTGTGGGAGGCATGTCCACGTATACTGCTGAGTTTTAAAAGTGAATGCAAATTTGTATTGGCACGCTTTTGCCAATGGTATGGACCAGAATCCGTTACTGATATCCAATACTGTGAAGTACTTGGCGTTGAGACCCTGCCTTAGCATGGTCTCGGGACTAGTAGCTACCGTTGGGGCTACTGCGGGGGTTACTTTATTGAGTTCCCGATAATCGATGGTCAGACGCCATGATCCATCGGGCTTCCTCACTGGCCAAATAGGGGCATTGTTGGTGGAGGCTACCGTTCTAAGTACACCTTGGTCCAACAAGCTACCTATAACTTTTTCTATTTCCACCTCTGCTTCAAGGGGAAATCTATATTGCTTTTGCGGTCGGGGGTCCTGTCCGGTAACATGAACTTGTCCAGTCATTCTGCCACAGTCATGACGGTGACTTGCAAATGCTGTCCTGTGTTTGTTCAGTAATGCTTTAATTTGTCTGTCTGTGTGGAGTGTAGTCAGGTCGAATGAGTACTCTCCCACTGCGCTAATCCGATTAGCGTAATCTCCTACTGTGAGGGTGGCTGGTGCTCTGTCTGCTCTTGCCATTCGCCAGACACACTGGTTTACTGGGTCGAACGATAAGCTGTGTGTGTTCATAAAATCAATCCCTAGGATGTGTTCTGCTGTCCTGGGAAGGTTTACTAGAACTACGGGGTGCCTTGTGCTAATGTTCCCTAGCTGAATTGCTATGGGTGCTGTAATGTGCCCCTGCTGCGAGTGTCCGGTGAACCCGCTAAGTGTAATGGTGGAGGTGGTCGGCCACGTGTCTGAGTGTGCCGTGATCGTGGAGTTAATGGTGGTGCGGGAGCCTCCTGTGTCCCACAGTAACTCTATGGGCTTCCCTTTGATTTTCGCTGTGACTACGGGCCTCCCTGATGAGTCCCATAGTGTGTCACAGACCCAAGTGGGGGAGCCCGGACACCGTCAGTCCGTCTCGTCCACATTGGTGGGTCCTGACTGTACTGTAACATTATGGATCGGTTTTGACTTATTGCGGTTCAGAGTGCCTGTCTGCTGGCCTCTCTGAGATCGCTGGGGTGCATTGCACTCTTTAGCCCAATGCCCTAACTGTCCACAGTTATAGCATTCCTGTCCTTTCTGCTGAGGGCTGCTCTTGCCTTCATTTACCCATGCGGGCTTCTGGTGCTCTCTGACTGCTTGGATATCTGCAGCAGCCTGAGCCTCTTCTGGGGATCTAACTTTGCCTTTTGCCTGAAGCGATTGCTCCCAAGCGCGGGACAATCTTTTCAGGACCCATTTTTCGTTATGGGCCTCTTCTGAGGGGTCATAGCTGTTGCAAGCGCTCTGTCCTGCTTCTGTTGCGTGGGAGATAATTGTGCGCGTCCACTTAACCATGTTTTCGCGGGTTAAATGCGCTCTATCTAATTGTCCAAAAACTGCGCTGAAATGAATCCACAGCCTTCCGGCGAATGCTGTGGGGTGTTCGGATCTTTTCTGCCTGCATTTGTTTAATCCTTCTACTGGGTCACCTCTATTGTACCCAATAGCATCTAAAATGGCGGTGTGCATCTCCTCTAGGCTGCCTCCTGCCACGTTCTGTGGGTCGGGGAGGGCTGCTACTACACTTTGGTCTAAACTCAGCACGGTGAGCTTAACCTGCTCTCTCTCATCCAGGCCGTACATGGTAGCCTGCTGTTTCACTTTTGCGAAAATTTGGTGGGGGTCTGCGGTGGGGAGGAACGGAGTGATCTTTTCACACGCGTCCCTTAGCTGGGTTACTGTTAAAGGGGTGGTGTAGGTTATGTCTGGGGCGCCTTCTGATTCGGCTTTTCTCTGCGCGGTTACGGGATTCATGGGTGCGGTTATGGTCTGAGCTGTGGGGGGTTGGGGTGCCTGTCGTTTCTGCTGAGCTGCTGGCGCACATGTTCCCTGAACATAACGCTGCGCTGTCTCGCTTAATTCCTGCCAATCTGGGGCATTTTCCCCATCTAACTGTGCTCCAAAGGTGCTTTGGAAGCCATTCTGCACCGAAAGCAGAGATTGCAATTCCGCAATCTGTTTCCTGCATTTCGCGTGGTCAACTGTGCTTTGTCTTTGTTCGGTCGTTGCAGCATGGAGTGCTCTCAAAGCTGCTTTGAGATCAGAACATTGCCTCTGCAATGCCTCCACCTGCTTTTCTGATTCCTGTCTTATCAGAACGGCACGTTGCACGTCCTGATAGGCTTTCTCATACTGGGTCTGGGAACTGCTCAGATGAGCTAGACAAGACTGATGCGCCCTCTTGGCATCATCCACCTCTCTATCCTTCTCTGCCAACTTCCCTTTGAGATCCAGATTCTCCTTCTCGATGTCCCTGACATCGACCTTACTCATCCTATTCCTCTCTTCTAAATCTGTCCGGAGCGTCCTGATGACCTCCTCTGCGCCTCGCAACTGTGCCAAACAGGACACAATCGCCATCGGCTTGCGTGCTTTACCTAGGTTCCTTTTGTGTATTTGAGAGAGGTTCTCCCACCAAGTATATCCTATACTCCCGGGACCTGTCTCCTCATTTGCACAAAACTCTTTCCAAAGGGGCCATCCCTTTCCTTGTAAATATTTGCGGAGTTCCAGCTCCCACGTGGGACACTGGCCTACCCTGCTACTGTTGCTGGTCGCTGCGACCACAAACTTTGCTGGATCCATCAGACGTTACATTGCCTGCATGGCCATTTCCTCTGACTCTCTTTGTATAATTTGGAACAGGGGGTTGTTGGGGTTGTGTTTCAGAAACGGGTACGGCTTACGCTATTTTCCGATCACAAAACTACCGAAAGTTTGTCGCAACAAAAAGCTTTCAGTTTTACCTTACAGCCCTGTTAGTACGCATGCACTAAACACACTTCCGAATTACGCTTATTATTTTGAACACCTTGAATACTTGTGATCTCTTTCTTTCTCTGCAATTTGGAGTTCTAATTCAAATTTCAGGGTCCTGGACGGTGTGGGGTTTCCACTTACAACCGTGTCCCGTCAGGAAGTCGCCACTAAATGTTGGGCGTTTTACTATGGGCGTAAAACGCGTTTATTGGAGTGTATTAACACGCCTCCGAATTCGACGTGTGCTTAACACTACTAGGCTCTGTTGTATGTAATTATTCAGCTCTGGAGTCGCCAGTTGCCGTATAGACAACGTCACAAGTATTCCAAGGTCAAGTTCAAAGTAATAAAGACGATACACCGATTAGTAAGGTTCAAACGATCAATATTTATTATACAGTTATAATAAATACTCATGCACACACTAAGAGACTAAGCTATAACTAAACTTAAGTGAACAGAATACTTATCTAACAGGAACAGGCAAGGTCAGAGAACGAGGCCTTCGTCCTGGTCTTGTACTGCAGCCTTCAGCAAGCGTTCTGGTACTGGGGGTCTAGTGGGCTTGGATCGCGTAGCGAGCGTTGAACTTACGGTTTCGGCGGCTGGTGCTCAACGGCTGGAGTCAGGATGCAAGATGTCAGTCAGAGCCGGAGCACGGGTTTAACAGACCGGGCTCTGTGGGGAATTTGCCTTTATACCCCTCTCTAATGTCCTTGCCCCCTTCTAGGCGGGCTCTACCTTTCGGTACCGATTGGAGCGTTTCCAAACGGTTACCTTCGAAATCCTCCAATGCGGGGGCTTCCCTCGATGTTGGGGGGTGGTTTCGATATTCGTTACTCTGGTGCCATCTTGTTTGCACAACCAATTAAGTGTTACATTGAGATGGAAATGTTGCCATTGTTTGTGCCTGGATCTGGGCTGCCTCATCAGAATGCTAAGCGCTTTGCCATTAACACCTTTGGCTTGGAGATCTTGCACCTGGCCAGAAAACTGGTTTGCTGCTTGCAAAATGCTAATTAGTTGAGAGCAGACTGTCTGTTCTCACTAAACAGGCTTTTCCTTCTGTCTTCCATTTTAGTTTGGCTCAGTGTCCATTTTGCGTGGCCAGCATGGCTACAGTAGCTGTGGGAAAGAAGCTGTTCCTATGTCTGGATGTCGTCAGACTTCTGTACCTTCTGTCTGATAGAAAGGTCTGGAAGAACGTAATGCCTGGGTGGGAGGGGTCTCTGATAATGCTGTCTGCCTTCCTGAGGCAGCGAGAGGTGTATACAGAATCAATGTGGGGGTGGCAAGTTTGTGTGATTCGTTGGGCTGAGTTCACCATACTCTGCAGTTTCTTGCGATGTTTGGCTGAGCAGTTGCCAGACCAGGCTGTGATGCAGCCAGATAGGATGCTCTCTATCACACATCTGTAGAAGTTTGGTGAAATTTTGGTGAATTGGTGAATATTTCCCAATATTACTGGGAAACCATGCGTGCTGATTGAGAGCCATACTTTCTCAACGGTGGCATTCGACATGGTGGATGACACTTGAAATGGACGTCCATCTTCCAAACGTCCGGCATGGTTAAAAAGAGGAACCAGTTGGCAGCCATTTTGAATGGCCTGAGAGCAAGGTCTGGCCCGATCGGACAGGGCTTGGCCGACAAGGTGGGTATGGATAACCCCACAGGAGGTTGGGGGGTGGGGGGTGCAGCACTCCTCCCCTCCCATCTGGATAGTTACATAGACATAGAGCATACAGTGCAGAAGGAAGCCATTTGGCCCATCGAGTCTGCACCGACCGACTTTAAGCCCTCACTTCCACCCTACCCCCGTAACTCAATATCCCCTCCTAACTTTTTTTGGAAACGAAAGCAATTTAGCATGACCAGTCCACCTAACCTGCACGACTTTGGACGTTGGGAGGAAACCGGAGCACCCGGAGGAAACCCATGCAGACATGGGGAGAACGTGCAGACATGGGTAGCACGGTAGCACAAGTGGATACACTGTGGCTTCACAGTGCCAGTGTCCCGGATTCGATTCCCCCCGGGTCACTGTCTGTGCGAAGTCTGCACGTTCTGCCCGTGTCTGCGTGGGTTTTCTCCGGGTGCTCCGGTTTCCTCCCACAGTCCAAAGACGTGTGGGTTAGGTGGATTGGCCATGCTAAATTGCCCTCAGTGTCCAAAAGGTTAGGGTGGGTTATTGGGTTATGGGGATAGGATGGAAGTGGGGGCTTAAGTGGGTCGGTGCAGACTCGATGGACCGAATGGCCTCCTTCTGCACTGTATGTTCTATGGAACAAAATATCCACACAAACAGTGACCCAGCGGGAAATCGAACCTGGGACTCTGGCACTGTGAAGCCACAGTGCTAACCACTGTGTTACCGTGCTTCATGTTACATGGAACATGAAGGGCCTCAAGAGGCCGGTGAAAAGATCCAGAGTCCTTGCACGTATCAAGAGTCTGAGAGTGGATGTAGCCTTCTGTGGTGAATGTATAAGTACTATTAATTCACCAGTGTACTGTATTGCATTATACCATGCTAGTAACCCTGTGGGCTCCATCTATGGGCCACTGTGTGGCCTCCCCACAGGGGGAGATATGGAGCATGTACGGGCTCCGCCCATGGCTCCGCCCCTTATAGGAAGTATAAGAGCAGTTGACCTGCGGGACCGCCTTCAGTAATGCACCGGTCGCAGGCAGGCAAAGTTGTAAGCTGATTAAAACCACTGTTTACTTCGACTTGAGTCTCCAAGTGAATTGATGGTCGCATCAATTTAATCAGCTTAGAAAACTACTATGGAGTCAGCCCTCAAACCTCACAGACTGGAACTCGATCCACAGGCCGTGGAGGCGAAATAAATTTTTTCACATTGGCTTTGGTGTTTCAAGGCCTACCTGGCCGCGTCTTCGACATCATCCATCACGGACGAACAGAAATTGAGTCTTCTCCACGCACGGGTGAACCATCGCATTTCTGCCCAACTCGACGAAGCCGCCTCCTATACTGAGGCCCTTGCGATACTCGGACGCATCTACGTGCGGCCTGTGAATGAAGTCTACGCGCAACATCGCTTCACTACTCGCCGCCAGCACCCCGGGGAGTCGCTAGATGACTATCTACGTGACCTCAAAGTCCTCACGCACGACTGTAACTATCAGGCCGTTACAGCCACTCAGCACATGGAACTCGCCGTCCGAGACGTTTACGTTGCGGGGGTCCGATCGAACTATGTGAGGCAGCGCCTGCTCGAAAAAGGGGCCCAGGACCTGGAGGACACGGTAAAACCTCGCTGGAGGTCGCTTTTCAGAGTCTCGCTGCGTTCCCAGCCGATCACGCGACTCCCTCGTGCGCCCCCGACAGAGACTACCCCAGGCCTGCGCCGCGCGGCCGCACGCCCACCGCGGGGGATATCTTGCCATTTTTGCGGCCAGCCCCAATACCCCCGGCAACAATGCCCGGCCCGCAACACGAACTGCAGCAGCTGCGGGCGAAAAGGACACTTCACAAAGGTCTGCCTGGCCAAGCCTAAACACTCGACCTCGAACGCACAAACTCGATCCACCGACTCTCAGGCCAGCAGATCCCGTAATGTGGCAGCATGTCTGCCGACCCCGACTCCGCACAACACGTGCGAATCACGGGGGCCGCCATCTTGGCCATCCTCCCCAACGCGGCCAGCCACGTGCGATGCATGGGTGCCGCCATCTTGGGTGCCATATTCCTCGCCGCCCGACACGTGCGATCCATGGGGGCCGCCATCTTGGCCATCACCCGCTACGCCGCTCGACACATACGACCTGCACGGACAGTCATCGTGGGGCCGCCCCAGCACCGCCGACCACGCTGCCGACTACCCTCAACTCAGTGCAGTCACCTTGGACCAGTCAAGACCCAAGCACCTCAAGAGCTCCATGATGGGACTTCCGGTTGCGGCTATGCGGAGCTAAGCCGCACGTTCGGCAGCTCCCGCTTTAAAAGGACTTGTGGGCTCTTTTAAGGGCCCCAAACGGCGCTGATTCGACGATTCCCGGTGGATAAAGGGGTCTGGAGCAAAACCCCCCGGGATTTATGGTTCGGACTCGAAGTGGGGTGAGGAGAAAAACGGCAGCAGCGCCCCTGGAAAAGCGGGGGAAGATGGACAAAATGGCGGCCGGTGGAGCCCCTGAGGAGTGGAGGCAGTGGGCTGAGGAGCAGCAGGCGGCCCTTCTGCGCTATTTCACGGAGCTGAAAGGGGAGTTGTTGGAATCCCTGAAGGTGACGATGAGTAAGCTGCTGAAGACCCAGACAACCCAGGGTGCAGCGATACTTGAGTTGCAGCAGCAGGCCTCTGAGCGCGAGGAGGAGGTTTCGGCCCTCGTGGGGAAGGTGGAGATACACAAGGCACTTCATAAAAAGTGGCAAGATCGGTTCGAGGAGATGGAGCTTCGGTCACGGAGGAAGAACCTGCGGATCCTGGGCCTCGAGGAGGGGCTGGGGGGCTCAGACCTGCTGGCCTATGTGGCCGTGATGTTGAACTTGATGGTGGGGACAGGATCCTTCCATCTGCCCCTGGAGCTGGAGGGGGCCCATAGAGTGCTGGCCAGGCGGCCTAAGGCAAATGAACCCCCGCGGGCGGTGCTGGTGCGGTTCCATCGGTTCAGTGACCGGGAGTGTGTTCTCCGATGGGCCAAGAAGGTGAGGAGTAGTAAGTGGGAGAATTCGGTAGTGCATATCTACCAGCACTGGAGTGCGGAGGTGGCCAAGCGGAGAGCCGGGTTTAACCGGACGAAGGCGGTGCTCCATGGAAAGCAGGTGTAGTTCGGCATGTTGCCGCCTGCGCGCCTGTGGGTCACCTATAAGGACCGGCATCACTACTTTGAGTCCCCAGAGGACGCGTGGGCCTTTGTGCAGGCTGAAAAGCTGGACTCAAACTAGAGATTGGGGGCTGTGGGAATTTTTCTATTCTATTCATGTATCATTGTTTATACTGTAGCGGGTTATTCTGTTTTTGTTTTTTCTCTCGCTTTCGGACGATGTGGGTTATGGTTCTGTGTTCTAAGGGGGGTACTGGGGTTTGTGGTTGATCTGTGTCTTTGTTTGTACGGAGTTGGTGGTTGGGTTGGGACTGCGGTTTGGGAGCTGCATTGGTGGGGTGGGGCAGTGTGAAAGCGCGGGCTTTTCTCTGGTTTCCTGCGCTGCGGGACGAGGGGGTGGAGCTGGTGGCGAGGGGCGTAGTTATTAGACCGGGTTTCCCGCACTGAAGCGGTGCCCAGGAGCTGATGCAGGGGAGGAGGGGGGACCTCATATCGGGAGGGGTCGGAGTTAGAGCGGGAGCTGCCGGGGTCAGCAGAAGTCAGCTGGCTCACGGGAGTACAGTGGAGGGAGAGTCGTGGCTTGGAGGGGTCCTAGCCTGGGGGGGGGTATACCGGGTTGCTGCTGGATTGGCCAGGGAGGAGTTCGGGGGGGTCGGGGTGAGGTTCTATCGCCGTGGGAAACGGGCCGAATGGGTGATGGCCAGGGGCGAGCAGTCGATGGGGGAGGGGTGCCCCCTGATCCGGCAGATTACGTGGAACGTGAGGGGGTTGAATGGGCCGGTTAAGCGGGCCCGGGTGTTTTCGCATCTGAAGGGGCTGAAGGCGGACGTGGCCATGCTCCAGGAGACCCACCTGAAGGTGGCGGACCAGGTCCGTCTGAGGAAGGGGTGGGTGGGGCAGGTTTTCCACTCAGGGCTCGACTCGAAGAACCGGGGGGTGGCGATCCTGGTGGGGAAGAGGGTGGCGTTTGAGGCGTCTGAGGTTGTGGCTGATAGTGGCGGCAGATATGTGATGGTGAGCGGTAAGCTGCAGGGGGAGAGGGTGGTGTTGGTTAATGCGTACGCCCCAAATTGGGATGATGCTGGTTTCATGAGGCGTATGTTGGGCCGCATTCCTGGCCTGGAGGTGGGGGGCTTGATCATGGAGGGGACTTCAGTACGGTGCTGGATCCCCTACTGGATTGTTCTAGTTCAAGGACAGGCAGGAGGCCAGCGGCGGCCAAGGTATTGAGGGGGTTTATGGACCAGATGGGAGGAGTGGATCCCTGGAGGTTCGGGAGGCCGAGGGCTCGGGAGTACTCTTTTTTTCTCCCATGTGCACAGGGTTTATTCCCGCATTGATTTCTTTGTTTTGACCAGGGGACTGGTCCCGAGGGTGGAGGAGGCCGAATATTCGGCTATCGCGATTTCGGACCATGCTCCGCATTGGCTGGATCTGGAGATGGGGGAGACGCGGGACAAGCGTCTGGACATGGGGTTGTTGGCTGATGAGAAGGTGTGTAGGAGGGTTCGGGGATGTATCGAGAGGTACCTCGAGGTCAATGATACTGGGGAGGTTCAGGTGGGGATGGTATGGGAGGGTCTGAAGGCAGTGATTAAGGGGGAGCTGATCTCCATCCGAGCCCATAGTGAGAGGAGGAGAGGAGGGAGAGGGAGAGACTGGTGGAGGAGCTGTTGAGTGTGGATAGGAGGTATGCGGAGGCCCCGGAAGAGGGATTGCTGGGGGAACGGCATAGCTTGCAGGCCAAGTTTGATTTATTGACCACCAGAAAGGTGGAGACACAGTGGAGGAAGGCGCGGGGAGCGGTCTATGAGTATGGAGAGAAGGCGAGCAGGATGCTGGCGCACCAGCTGCGTAAGCGGGACGTGGCTAGAGAGATTGGTGGAGTGAAGGATAGAGATGGGAATGTGGTGCGGCAGGGGGCAGAGGTCAATGAGGTCTTTAGGGACTTCTATAGGGAACTGTACCGGTCGGAGCCGCCGGCGGTGGGAGGGGGAATGGAGAATTTTTTGGACAGGCTCCGATTTCCAAGGGTGCAGGAGGAGCAGGTGGAGGGACTGGGGGCGCCGATCGAGTTGGAGGAGCTGGTCAGTGGGATTGGCCACATGCAGTCGGGGAAGGCGCCGGGACCGGATGGGTTCCCGGTTGAATTTTATGAGAAATATGCGGACCTGCTGGGCCCCCTGCTGGTCAGGAGCTTTAACGAGGCATGGGAGGGGTGTGTTCTGCCCACGACGATGTCTCGGGCACTAATCTCCCTGATCCTGAAGCGTGATAAGGACCCCTTGCAGTGCGGTTCATACAGGCCGATTTCACTGCTGAATGTAGACGCCAAGTTGCTGGCGAAGATCTTGGCCACTAGAATAGAGGACTGTGTGCCGGGGGTGATACATGAAGATCAGACGGGTTTTGTGAAGTGGAGGCAGCTGAACACTAACGTGCGAAGGCTGCTAAATGTGATAATGATGCCGGCAGCAGATGCATAGGCGGAGATTGTGGTGGCATTGGATGCGGAGGAGGCCTTTGACAGGGTTGAGTGGGGGTACTTGTGGGAGGTGTTGGAGAGGTTCGGGTTTGGGGTGGGGTTTATTAAATGGGTGAGGTTGCTGTACGAGGCCCCAATGGCGAGTGTAGCGACAAATGGGAGGAGGTCTGAGTACTTCAGGCTCCACCGTGGGACGAGGCAGGGGTGCCCCCTGTCCCCCTTGTTTTTTGCGCTGGCAATAGAGCCTCTTGCTATGGCTCTCAGGGAGTCGAGGAGGTGGAGGGGTTTGGTGCGAGGTGGGGAGGAGCACCGAGTGTCGCTGTATGCGGACGACTTGCTGTTGTATGTAGCAGACCCGGTGGGGGGAATGCCGGAGGTGATGGAGATTCTTGCTGAGTTCGGGAGTTTCTCGGGATATAAATTGAACCTGGGCAAGAGCGAGCTGTTTGTTGTACACCCGGGAGATCAGGAGGAGGGGATTGGTAGGCTCCCGCTAAAGAGGGCAGTGAGGAGTTTTAGGTACCTGGGGGTTCAGGAGGCTAGGAGCTGGTGGACTCTGCACAAGCTCAATTTTACTAGGTTGGTGGAGCAGATAGAGGAGGAATTTAAAAGGTGGGACATGCTGCCGTTGTCGTTGGCGGGTAGAGTACAGTCTGTTAAAATTATGGTGCTCCCGAGGTTTTTGTTTTTGTTTCCGTGCCACCCATTTTCGTTCCGAGGGCCTTTTTTAGGAGGGTGAACAGCAGCATTCTGGGATTTGTTTAGGCGCACGGGACTCCGAGGGTAAGGAGGGTCTTTTTGGAGCGGGGCAGGGATAGAGGGGGGCTGGCGCTGCCCAACCTCTCTGGGTACTATTGGGCGGCTAATCTCTCGATGGTACGCAAGTGGGTAATGGAGGGGGAGGGGGCAGCATGGAAAAGGATGGAGATGGCGTCCTGCGGAGGGTCCTGAAGGGTTCGGCTCCCTCCAACGAGGTACACCACGAGCCCGGTGGTGGCGGCCACCCTCAAAATTTGGGGGCAGTGGAGGCGACACTGCCGGTGGAGGCGACACAGGGGGGAAGTGGGGGGCTCAGTGGAGGCCCCGCTGTGGGGGAACTACCGGTTTGTTCCAGGGAACATGGATGGCGGGTTCCTGGGGTGGCACAGGGCGGGCATTAGGAAGTTGGGAGACCTGTTTATTGACGGGAGGTTCGCGAGCCTTGGTGAACTGGAGGAGAAGTTTGAGCTCCCCCTGGGGAATATGTTCAGGTACCTTCAGGTCAAGGCGTTTGCTAGGCGACAGGTGGAGGGGTTCCCTTTGCTGCCCCCACGGGGGGTAAGGGATAGGGTGCTTTCGGAGGTGTGGGTTGGGGATGGGAAGGTGTCTGACATCTACCAGGTAATGCTGGGGGACGCGTCGGTAGAGGAGTTCAGCTAAGTGGGAAGTGGAACTGGGGGAGCAGATTGAGATGGGGACATGGGCGGACGCCCGGAGAGGGTGAACTACTCCTCTTCATGTGCGAGGCTTAGTCTCATCCAGTTCAAGGTGCTGCACCGGTCCCACATGTCCGGATCTAGGATGAGTAGGTTCTTTGGGGGCGAAGACAGGTGCGTCAGGTATTCGGGAAGTCCAGCGAACCATGCCCATATGTTCTGGTCATGCCCGGCACTGGAGGAGTTCTGGAAGGGGGTGGCGGGGATGGTGTCGAGGGTGGTAGGATCCAGGGTCAAGCCAGGCTGGGGACTCGCGATATTTGGGGTTGGGGTGGAGCCGGGAGTGCAGGAGGCGAAAGAGGCCGATGTCTTGGCCTTTGCGTCCCTAGTAGCCCGGCGGAGGATCTTGCTGCAGTGGAAAGATGCGAGACCTCCGAGTGTGGAGACCTGGATTAATGACATGGCGGGATTCATTAAGTTGGAGAGGGTCAAATTCGCCCTGAGGGGGTCGGTACAAGGGTTCTTTAGGAGGTGGCAGCCTTTCCTCGACTTTCTGGCTCAACGATAAGGTACTAGGTCAGCAGCAGCAGCAACCCGGGGGGGGGGGAGGGGGGAAGGGGGGGGGGTTTAGGGGGATAGTGTTTAAGTTAATTTGCTTATTGTTAATTTATTCTGTTATTTATTGGGTATGGGAGGGGTGGGGGGGTTTGTTATATGCGTTGTTACGGGTGCCGGGGGGTGGTTATTTTTATTATTGTTATTGTTATTATTGTTTTGTTGATATATATTTTTCAAAAAATTCCAATAAAAATTATTTAAAAAAAAAAAAGAGCTCCATGATGGCCGTCCGTGTTAACGGATACGAGACACCTTGCCTGTTCGACTCCGGGAGCACCGAGAGCTTTGTCCACCCGGATTTGGTAAGACGCTGTTCGCTCCGGATATTCCCGATGCAACAAACAATCTCCCTCGCCTCTGGGACGCACTCAGTACAAATCCAAGGACACACTACTGCAACCTTAACGATACAGGGCGCCGAGTATACCAATTTTCAATTGTATGTGCACCCAGACCTCTGCGCTCCTCTCCTCTTCGGACTCGATTTTCAGGGCAATCTCAGGAGCCTAACACTTAGTTTTGGCAGACCCCTGCCCCCGCTCACTATATGCAGCCTCGCAACACTAAAAATCGACCCCCCTCCCCTCTTCGCTAACATCACCGCGGACTGAAAGCCAGTAGCCACTCGAAGCAGGAGGTATAGTTTGCAGGACAGGGCATTTATTAGGTCCGAGGTCCGGCGTCTCTTGCGGGAAGGGTCATGGAAGCCAGCAATAAGACCTGGAGAGCTCAGGTGGTGACCGTCAAGACCGGGGAAAAGTTCCGGATGGTGGCTGATTACAGCCAGACCATTAACCGGTTTACGCACCTTGATGCGTACCCCCTTCCCCGGATTGCAGACATGGTGAATCAGATCGCGCACTACCGCGTGTTCTCCGTGGTGGATCTGAAGTCTGCATATCACCAGCTCCCAATCCGCACGGAGGACCGCCACTACACGGTGTTTGAGGCAGACGGCTGACTCATTCATTTCCTCCGGGTCCCCTTTGGCGTCACGAACGGGGTTTTGGTGTTACAACAAGCGATGGACCGAATGGTGGACCAGTACGGGCTGCGGGCCACGTTTCTGTACTTGGACAACATCACCATCTGCAGCCATGATCAGCAGGACCACGACGCCAACCTCCATCGATTTCTCCAAACCGCCCAAAAACTTAATGTGGTGAATTATACTGCATTGTAATTCACACTGTATTGCATTGCATTGTATTATGTCCTTGTGGGCTCTATATGTGAGCCGTTGCGCGGCTCTGCCCATAGGGGGAGATGAGGAGCTTGTACAGGGCTCCACCCTTGGCTCCGCCCATGGCTCTGCCCATGGCCCCTCCCACTACCGGAAGTATAAAGTGCTGCAGCCGTAAGCCTGCTCGCAGTTCCTCTCGTCGAGGCTGGCTCAGTTGTAAGACTATTAAAACAACAGTTTACTTGCAATCGTGTCTCTAGTGAATTGATGGTCACATCACTTAACCTCACCTACAACAAGGAGAAATGTGTTTTCCGCACTACCAGGCTAGCCATCCTCGGCTGCATCATGGAAAACGGGGTCCTAGGGCCCGACCCTGACCGTATGCGCCCCCTCCTACAACTCCCTCTCCCTCACTGTCCCAAGGCCCTCAAGAGGTGCCTTGGATTTTTTTCCTATTACGCCCTTTGTCCCCCAGTATGTGGACAAAGCCCGCCCACTATTTAAAGCCACCCTTTTCCCACTGTCAGCCGAGGCTCGGCAGGCCTTCAACAATATAGTATAGCGTCCTGGGAAGCTTAATGAGCCCCCGATACCCTGTCCCGTGGCACATGCGCTGGTGTGCAAGACGACCGACTACAGGCTATCCACGACGACCTCTGCCACCCGGGGGTCACCTGGCTCGCCCATTACATCAAGGCCCGCAACCTGCCCTTCTCCACCGAGGAGGTCAAAGCTGTAACCAGGAATTGCCAAATCTGTGCGGAGTGTAAATCGCACTTCTATCGACCAGATAAGGCCCACCTGGTAAAGGCCTCCCGGCCCTTTGAAAGCCTCAGAATTGATTTCAAAGGGCCCCTCCCCTCAAATAATCACAATACCTATTTCCTTAACATTATAGACGAGTTCTCCCGTTTCCTGTTTGCCATCCCATGCCCCGATATGACCACCCCCACTGTTATCAGAGCCCTGCACAGCGTCTTCACTCTGTTTGGTTTCCCCAATTATGTCCACAGTGACAGGGGCTCGTCCTTCATGAGCGACGAACTGCGTCAGCACCTGCTCAGTATAGGCATCTCCTCGAGCAGGACTACCAGTGACAACCCCAGGGGTAACGGGCAGGTGGAGAGGGAGAACGCTACAGTCTAGAAGACCGTCCTACTGACCCTATGGTCCAGGAATCTCCCGGTTCCCACTGGCAGGAGGTCCTCCCCGATGCGCTCCACGCTATTAGGTCCCTCCTTTGCACGGCCACAAACCAGACTCCTCATGATCGCTTGTTTATCTTCTCTAGGGGAACTACCACAGGGGCCTCGCTTCTGTCCTGGCTGAGGACACCAGGCCCAGTCCTCCTTTGGAAACACGTACGGACCCATAAGACCAACCCCCTGGTAGAGAGGGTGCAGCTCCTGCACTCGACCCCACACTATGCATACGTCGAACACCCCGACGGCCGGCAGGATACCGTCTCCCTCCGAGACCTGGCGCCCGCTAATGTACCCCCCACACTATATCCCGCCGAACCCCCCGTGTCATGCGCCCCCGCACCTATTTGGTTTCCGCGCTCCCTTCCACCCGGCACACCAGTCCGCAGGAAGAACCGCCCCCGGAGTCCACCACCGGGCCCGCACCGGACCCACTTCCACAGCCACCCGAAACGGCTGCGACACCAGTGCTTCTTCGGTCGCAACGTACGAATTTGTCAACACGTCACCCCCGCCGGACTTCATTTTTTTTACAGGGGGTGAATGTGGTGAATGTATAAGTCCTATTAATTCACCAGTATACTGTGTTGCATTATACCATGCTATTAACCCTGTGGGCTCAATCTATGGGGCATAGAGGGCAGCAGAGCAGAGCTTCTGATTGGCTGTTCCGGGGAGATTTGCATACGTGCTGTGCGGTCAGCGTAAGTTGAAGGTGTACCTGCGCAAGTGACCCGAGGAGTTTGAGGGAAGGCAAGCATCCAGCAGAGGGCAGCAGAGCAGAGCTTCTGATTAGCTGTCCCGGGGAGATTTGCATACGTGCAGTGCGGTCAGCGTATGTTGAAGGGTGTACCTGCGCAATTGACCTGAGGAGTTCGAGGGAAGTCAAGCATCCAGCAGAGGGCAGCAGAGCAGAGCTTCTGATTGGCTGTTCCGGGGAGATTTGCATATGTGCAGTACAGTCAGCGTAAGTTGAAGGTGATTTGTGAAGGGGCTGTTCTCGAGTGACAGCTTTACCCGAAACACTACTTACACTACGTCTCCCATCCATCCTCCTCCTCTAACCAAAAAAAAAGTTCTGTCCGTCGGATTGCTAAACTAACAAGTTTTTTTTTTTTAGTTTTTAGTTTTCAGTAGTTGGGAAGTTAGTTCAGTGGGAATGGAGGCTAGGTCAGTTGAATGTTCTTGCTGCAGAATGTGGGAGGAAAGGGTCACCTCGAGTGTCCCTGCTGACTACATCTGCGGGAAGTGCACCCAACTCCAGCTCCTCGAGAACCGCGTTAGGGATCTGGAGCTGGAGCTGGATGAACTTTGGATCATTCGGGAGGCGGAGGGGGTTATTGAGAGAAGTTATAGGGAGGTAGTCACACCTCAGGTAAAAGAAGAAGGTAGATGGGTTACCGTCAGGGGAGGGAGAGGGAACCGGCAGGCAGTGCAGGGATCCCCTGTGGTCGTTCCCCTCTACAACAAGTATACCGTTTTGGATACTGTTGCGGGGGACGACTTACCAGGGGTAAGCAATGGGGCACAGGTCTCTGGCACAGAGTCTGTCCCTGTTGCTCAGAAGGGAAGGGAGAAGAGGAACAGAGCACTTGTCATTGGGGACTCCATAGTTAGAGGAACAGACAGGAGGTTCTGTGGGAACGAAAGAGACTCACGGTTGGTGTGTTGCCTCCCAGGTGCCAGGGTTCGTGATGTCTCTGATCGTGTTTTTGGGATTCTTAAGAGGGAGGGGGAGCAGCCCCAAGTCGTGGTCCACATAGGTACCAACGACATAGGTAGGAAGCGAGATGGGGATTTGAGACAGAAATTCAGGGAGCTAGGGTGGAAGCTGAGAGCTAGAACAAGCAGAGTTGTTATCTCTGGGTTGTTACCCATGCCACGTGCTAGCGAAGTGAGAAATAAAGAGAGAGAGGAGTTGAACACGTGGCTACAGGGATGGTGCAGGAGGGAGGGTTTTGGTTTCCTGGATAATTAGGGCTCATTCTGGGGTAGGTGGGACCTCTACAAACAGGATGGTCTTCACCTGAACCAGAGGGGTACCTATATCCTGGGGGGGGGGGGGGGGGGGGGGGGGAGATTTGCTAGTGCTCTTCGGGGGGGTTTAAACTAATTCAGCAGGGGGATGGGAACCTAAATTGTAGTCCCAGTGTACAGGATGTTGAGAGTAGTGAGGTCAGGGATAGGGTTAAAAGTTCGAAAGAGGGCACCGGCAAGCAAGATGCTGGTTTGAAGTGTGTCTACTTCAACGCCAGGAGCATCCGGAATAAGGTGGGTGAGCTTGCAGCATGGGTTGGTACCTGGGATCTCGATGTTGTGGCGATTTCGGAGACATGGGTAGAGCAGGGACAAGAATGGTTGTTGCAGGTTCCAGGATTTAGATGTTTCTGTAAGAACAGAGACGATGGTAAAAGAGGGTGGTGGGGGGGGGGGGGGGGGGGGTGGTGTGGCATTGTTAATCAAGGAAAGTATTACAGCGGTAGAAAGGACGTTTGAGGACTCGTCTACTGAGGTAGTATGGGCCGAGGTTAGGAACAGGAGAGGAGAGGTCACCCTGTTGGGAGTTGTCTATAGACCTCCGAATATTTCCAGAGATGTAGAGGAAAGGATTGCATAGATGATTCTCGACAGGAGCGAGAGTAACAGGGTAGTTGTTATGGGGGACTTTAACTTTCCAAATATTGACTGGAAAACTATAGTTCGAGTACTATAGATGGGTCAGTTTTTGTGCAGTGTGTGCAGGAGGGTTTTCTGACACAGTATGTAGACAGGCCAACAAGGGGCGATGCCACATTGGATTTGGTACTGGGTAATGAACCCGGCCAGGTGTTAGATTTAGATATAGGTGAGCACTTTGGTGATAGTGATCACAATTCGGTTATGTTTACTTTAGCAATGGGCAGGGATAGGTATACACTGCAAGGCAAGTATTATAGCTGGGGGAAAGGCAATTATGATGCTATTCGGCAAGATTTAGGATGTATAGGATGGGGAAGGAAACTGCAGGGGATGGGTATAATCGAAATGTGGAGCTTTTTCAAGGAACAGCTACTGCGTGTCCTTGATAAGTATGTACCTGTCAGGCAGGGAGGAAGTTGTCGAGCAAGGGAACCGTGGTTTACTAAGGAAGTTGAAGCACTCGACAAGAGGAAGAAGAAGGCTTATGTTAGGATGAGACATGAAGGCTCAGTTAGGGCACTTGAGAGTTACAAGTTAGCCAGGAAGGACCTAAAGGGAGAGTTAAGAAGAGCGAGGAGAGGACACGAAAAGTCGTTGGCGGATAGGATCAAGGAAAACCCTAAGGCTTTCTATAGGTATATCAGGAACAAAAGAATGACTAGAGTAAGATTAGGGCCAATCAAGGATAGTAGTGGAAAGTTGTGTGTGGAATCAGAGGAGATAGGGGAAGCGTTAAATGGATATTTTTCGTCAGTGTTTACACTGGAGAAAGACAATGTTGTCGAGGAGAACACTCAGGTTCAGTCGACCAGGCTAGATGGAATTGAGGTTCAAAAGGAGGAGGTGTTAGCAATTTTGGAAAATGTCAAAATAGATAAGTCCCCTGGGCCAGATGGGATTTATCCTAGGATTCTCTGGGAAGCCAGGGAGGAGATTGCAGAGCCTTTGTCCTTGATCTTTATGTCGTCTTTGTCGACAGGAATAGTGCCGGAAGACTGGAGGATAGCAAATGTTGTCCCTTGTTCAAGAAGGGGAGTAGAGACAACCCTGGTAATTATAGACCTGTGAGCCTTACTTCGGTTGTGGTAAAATGTTGGAAAAGGTTATAAGAGATAGGGTTTATAATCATCTTGAAAAGAACAAGTTGATTAGCGATAGTCAACACGGTTTTGTGAAGGGTAGGTCATGCCTCACAAACCTTATTGAGTTTTTTGAGAAGGTGACCAAACAGGTGGATGAGGGTAAAGCGGTTGATGTGGTGTATATGGATTTCAGTAAGGCGTTTGATAAGGTTCCCCACGGTAGGCTATTGCAGAAAATAAGTAAGTATGGGATTGAAGGTGATTTAGCGGTTTGGATATCAGTAATTGGCTAGCTGAAAGAAGACAGAGGGTGGTGGTTGATGGCAAATGTTCATCCTGGAGTTCAGTTACTAGTGGTGTACCGCAAGGATCTGTTTTGGGGCCACTGCTGTTTGTCATTTTTATAAATGACCTGGAAGAGGGTGTAGAAGGATGGGTTAGTAAATTTGCAGATGACACGAAGGTCGGTGGAGTTGTGGATAGTGCTGAAGGATGTTATAGGATACAGAGGGACATAGATAAGCTGCAGAGCTGGGCTGAGAGGTGGCAGATGGAGTTTAATGCGGAAAAGTGTGAGGTGGTTCACTTTGGAAGGAGTAACAGGAATGCAGAGTACTGGGCTAATGGCAAGATTCTTGGGAGTGTAGATGAACAGAGAGATCTCGGCATCCAGGTACATAAATCCCTGAAAGTTGCCACCCAGGTTAATAGGGCTGTTAAGAAGGCATATGGTGTGCTAGCCTTTATCAGCAGGGGGATTGAGTTTCGGAGCCACAAGGTCATGCTGCAGCTGTACATAACTCTGGTGCGGCCGCACCTGGAGTACTGCGTGCAGTTCTGGTCACCACATTATAGGAAGGATGTGGAAGCTTTGGAAAGGGTTCAGAGGAGATTGACTAGGATGTTGCCTGGTATGGAGGGAAGGGCTTACGAGGAAAGGCTCAGGGACTTGAGGTTGTTTTCGTTAGAGAGGAGAAGGCTGAGAGGTGACTTAATAGAGACATATAAGATAGTCAGAGGGTTAGATAGGGTGGACAGTGAGAGTCTTTTTCCTCGGATGGGGATGACAAACACGAGGGGACATAGCTTTAAATTGAGGGGTGGTAGATATAGGACAGATGTCAGAGGCAGTTTCTTTACTCAGAGAGTAGTAGGGGTGTGGAACGCCCTGCCTGCAACAGTAGTAGACTCGCCAACTTTAAGGGCATTTAAGTGGTCACTGGATAGACATATGGATGAAAATGGAATAGTGTAGGTCAGATAGGCTTCAGATGGTTTCACAGGTCGGCGCAACATCGAGGGCCGAAGGGCCCGTACTGCGCTGTTATGTTCTATGTTCTATGTTCAATGTTCACCCACAGGGGGAGATGTGGAGCATGTTAAGCTCCGCCCCTTATAGGAAGTATAAGAGCAGCTGCAGGACCGTCTTCAGTATTGTACCAGTCGCAGGCAAGCAAAGTTATCTGGTTAAAACCACTATTTACTTCGACTCGAGTCTCCAAGTGAATTGATGGTCGCATCACCTTCATTAGGGGAAACATACCTGAAAGAGGGGCCGACAGCGGGTAAGAAAAGGCTCGGTCGGACAATCACTCATGTTTTGACGCTAGGCAAGGGAGGTGGTGGCATTTTGGCGTTTTCCGGGGGTTTCTCTGTGGTTTCGCTGGTCGGGATTTCTTCGGCCATTGGGGCCTGAGGGACAGGTGTTGGGTCGGGCCGGTTTGGAGCCGGCTGGAAGTCCTGTGGCCGGAGGAGCAGGAGCATCGAACCCGAAGCAAGCAGCAGGGGAGGACCTTGGCCTAAGGTGAGGCCTGATCCAGCACATATGTAGAGGGGGAGCAGCGCACACCGGGTGGACACCCTTTTACTGGTCCTCTCCTTCGATGGCGAACCCGCGTTTCCTCCCTTCTTCACAGCTGTTTTTGGCATCCCTTAACCACTTAGTATTTTCTCCTTTCTTTTTTTTTCAATCTCGAGATAAATAAATAATTTTAAAAAACATTTAAAAAAAATAGAAAATAAAAATAAAATTCAAAAATAAAAGTTCAAAAAATCTCTTCCCCCGCGTGGTGGGGTTGCATCACTTACGGTGGAGAAGATGACCGAGGTGATGGCTGTGGAGCTGAAGAAGCAGTTTGCGAGGCAAATGGAGGCGTTGAGGAAGGACGGTCGCACTGAGATCATTGGTGGGTGAAGTAGGCAATCGCCCCGATGAGCGTGGATGTGGCAAAGGCATCGGCCGAGGTGAGAGAACAAGGTGTAAAAGTGAAGGAAGTGGAGGAGGCCGTGTCGCAGCACAGCGACCAGCTCACCTCGATGGGGGACGAACTGCGGAGGGTGGTGGAGGTCAACAGCAAAGCCTCTGGGGTGGAGGGCTTGCTCTCGCTGACCTCTTGCTCAAAGTGTGCATTGAATGCGTTGAGCTCATCAGAGAGGGGTGCTTTGGAGCCGGTGATTTTACATGCCTTCATCTTGTAGACCGTTATGTCTGGCAGACCTTGCCATAGATGGCGGGGTTCCGTGTGGCTAGCCTGGGACTCGAGCCTGGTCCGGTACTGTCTTTTGGCATCTTTGATGGATTTCTTTCGATCATATCTGGCTTTCTTGTATTGGTCAGGGTTGCCTGATTTGAACGCCTCAGACCTAGACTTCAGCAAGCAGTGGATACCTGTTCATCCAGGGTATCCAGTTGGGAAACACACGGATTTGCTTCTTTGGCACACAGTCTTCTACACACTTACTAATGAAGTCAGTTACTGTTGTGGCGTACTCGTTCAGGCTGGTCGCAGAGGTTTTAAATACTGACCAGTCCACTGACTCTAAGATCATCCGATTCCTCAGACAAACAATGCACGACTTTCTTTGACAGATTCTCCTGCTTCAGTTTTTGTTTATAAGCCGGTAACAGGGGCACAGCCTTGTGGTCAGATTTGCCAAAGTGTGGGCGGGCGATAGAGCGGAAGGCATGTTTGATATTTGTGTGATCCAGGATGTTTGGGTTTCTGGTGGAACAGGTGACATGTTGGTGGTAACTTGGTAGTACGCTCTTAAGCTTGGCCTGATTGAAGTCCCCAGCTACAACTAACAAGGCCTCAGGATGTTTCATTTCAAGGCTATTTGTGGTGGTGAATATTTTGTCCAGTACGATTTTCACGTTCACATGGGGTGGGATGTAAACTGCCGTCAGGATAACGGAGCTGAACTCCCGCGGAAGGTGGTAGGGGCGGCATTTTAGCGTCAGGTATTCTAGGTCCGGGGAGCAGAAACTCGCTAGTGTTGCTATATCTAGGCACCAGGAGGTGTTGATTAGGAGGCAGACCCCACTTCCCCTAGCCTTGCCTGAGGCCGCCGTACGGTCCATTCGGTGGATTGAGAAGCCCTCTGGTTGGACTTCCGGTTGCGGTTATGCCGAGGTAGGTTGCACGTTCGGCAGCTCCCACCAGGAATGGACTTTTGGGCTCTTTTGAGGGGCCCCAACGGCATTTGTTCGACGGTTCCCAGTATGGGAAGGTGACAGTACGGTTCCCCCGGCACTGTATGGATTGGACCAGGGGTGGAGCGGTCAAGAAAGTGATTTTAGAGCAGCGAAAAGTGCAAGGGAGGGGAAGCAAGATGGCGGCAGGTGGAAACCAAGCAGCGTGGGCGCAATGGTCATAGGAGCAGCAGGAGTTCCTCAAACGCTGCTTTGTGGAGCTGAAGGCAGAAATGCTAGCGCCAATGAAGGCGTCGATCGAGAAGCTTGTGGAGACCCAGAAGGCCCAAGGGGCGGCGATCCGGGAGGTGCGGCAAAAAGCCTCGGAGAACGAGGACAAGATATTGGGCATGGCAGTGAAGGTGGAGGTGCACGAGGCGCAGCATAAGAAGTGGCAAGGAAAATTTGAGGAACTGGAGAATCAGTCGAGGAGGAAGAATCTTCGGATTCTGGGTCTCCCTGAGGGAGTGGAGGGGTCCGATGCCGGAGCATTTGTGATCACGATGCTCAATTCGTTGATGGGCGCGGGAGCTTTCCCGAGGCCCCTGGAGCTGGACGGGGCTCATCGAGTCCTGGCAAGGAGACCCAAAGCCAACGAGCCACCAAGGTCTGTAGTGGTGAGGTTCCACCGCTTCATGGACAGAGAGTGGGTCCTGGGATGGGCCAAACAAGAACGGAGCAGTAGGTGGGAGAATACGGAGATCCGAATCTGTCAAGACTGGAGTGCGGAGGTGGCCAAGAAGAGAGCTGGTTTCAATCGGGCTAAGGCGGTTCTCCATCGGAAGGGGGTGAAGTTCGGGATGCTGCAGCCAGCACAACTGTGGGTCACATTTCAGGATCAACACCACTACTTTGAGACACCAGATGAGGCGTGGACCTTTATTCAGTCTGAAAAGTTGGACGCGAACTGAGGGTTTGCCGTTGGGGGGGGGGGGGGGGGGGGGGGGGGGGGTTTATGGGGGTTACTGTGTTTTGGGAATGTTCTGGGTTTTTTTGGTGCTGGATGGGGTTGGGTGAATGGATTTGATGTGAAGGCTGTGTGAGAGTGTGGGCGCGGAGTTGGAGGGGCAGGGCAGGAAGAGGGGGGCTGGAGGCCCGGGGATGGGGAGTGGGGGTTAGGCCGCGAAAAGGGAGCTGCGCCAGGGAGGGCAGGGCCGGCTTGGGTGGAAAGTGCGGGCTTTTCCCCGTGCTAGGGAAGGAAGGGGGCGGGGCCAGGGGGGTAGGGCGGTGCTGGAGAGGAGCGCACACTGATTGCCAGGGGTAGGTGGGGGATTCTCACACTGGGGGGTCGCTGGAATGGCGGGAGAGGCCGGGGTCAGCAGGAGTCAGCTCACTTACGGGAGTGCCATGGGGGGAGCAAAATGGCTGGTTGAGGATCTAGCTGGGGGGGGGGGGGGGGGAGGAGGGAGGGGGGGGGGAAACTGGGTTGCTGCTGCATTGGCCAAGGGGGAGTTGAAGGTAGGAAGAGGGAGTCAGGGCAGGGTTCCACCGCCTGGGGGACTGGAGGGTGAGGGAGGCGTGGCCACGTGGCTGGCCTAAAAAAGGAGATGGCTAGTCGACGGGGTGGGGGGGCAATGGGGGGGGGGGGGGGGGGTGGTGGGGGGGGGGGGGGGTGCTGGTGGTGGTGGGGGGGGGGAGGGCGGGAAGGCCCCTGATCCGGCTGATAACTTGGAATGTAAGGGGCCTGAACGGGCCAGTCAAGAGGTCCCGGGTGTTCGCGCACTTGGAGGGACTGAAGGCAGATGTGGTTATGCTCCAGGAGATGCATCTGAAGGTGGCAGATCAGTTTAGGCTGAGAAAGGGGTGGGTTTGGCAGGTCTTTCACTCGGGGTTAGATGCAAAGAATAGAGGGGCGGCGATTCTAGTGGGGAAGCGAGTATCGTTCGAGGCGCTGAACATCGTGGCGGACAATATGATGGTGAGTGGTGAGTGGTAGGTTGATCATAAAATTTACAGTGCAGAAGGAGGCCATTCAGCCCATCGAGTCTGCATCGGCTCTTGGAAAGAGCACCCTACCCAAGGTCAACAACTCCACCCCATCCCCATAATCCAGCAACCCCACCCAACACTAAGGGCAATTTTGGACACTAAGGGCAATTTATCATGGCCAATCCACCTAACCTGCACATCTTTGGACTGTGGGAGGAAACCGGAGCACCCGGAGGAAACCCACGCACACACCGGGAGGATGTGCAGACTCCGCACAGACAGTGACCCAAGCCGGAATCGAACCTGGGATCCTGGAGCTGTGAAGCGATTATGCTATCCACAATGCTACCGTGCTGCCCCCAGGGGGTGCGGGTGGTGCTGGTGAATGTATATGCCCTGAATTGGGATGATGCCGGATTTATGAAACACATGTTGGGTCGGATTCCGGATCTGTAGGTCGGAAGCTTGATAATGGGGGGGGGGACTTCAATATGGTGCTGGACCCAGCACTGGACCGTTCTAGGTCCAGGACGGGTAGGAGGCCGGCTGCGACCAAGTTGCTCAGGGGGTTTATGGACCAGATGGGGGCAGTGGATCCATGGAGGTTTGCTAGGCCGGTGGCCAGAGACTTTTCCTTTTTTTCCCACGTTCATAAGCCTACTCCCGGATAGATTGGGGAGCATGCAGGCGGGGAAGGCCCCGGGTTCCCAGTTGAATTTTACAGGAAATACGAGGACCTGCTCGGCCCGTTGCTAGTGAGAACTTTTAATGAGGCGAGGGAGGAGGGGACCTTGACTCCGACAATGTCGAGGGCGCTGATTTCTTTGATTTTGAAGCGGGACAAGGACCCATTGCAATGTGGGTCGTATGGACCGATCTCGCTCCTCAATATTGATCCTACGTTGCTGGCGAAGGTCTTGGCCACGAGAATTGAGGACTGTGTCCCGGGGGTGATTCATGAGGACCAGACGGGATTTTGTGAAGGGTAGGCAGCTGATAACTAATGTGTGGAGGCTCCTCAATGTGGTTATGATGCCCTCGGTGGAGGGGAAAGCGGAGGTAGTGGCGGCTATGGACGCGGAGAAGGCCTTCGATCAGGTGGAGTGGGAGTATCTTTGGGAAGTGGTGCGGAGGTTTGGGTTCAGGGAAGGGTTCATAAGTTGGGTCAGGCTACTATAGCCCCTGTGGCGAGTGTAGCTATGAACCGGCGGAGGTCGGAGTACTTTCGGTTGTACCGGGAGACGAGGCAGAGGCAGAGGTGTCCCTTATCTCCCTTATTGTTTGCACTGGCAATTGGGCCGTTGGCCATGGCACTGAGGGAGTCCAGGAACAGAAGGGGATTGGTTCGGGGAGGGAGAGGAACATCGGGTGTCGTTGTCCGCCGATGACCTGTTGTTATATGTTGGAGGGGATGGCGGAGGTCATGCGGATCCTTAGGGAGTTTGGGGTATAAACTCAACGTGGGGAAGAGTGAGCTCTTTGTGGTGCATCCAGGGGACCAGGAAAGGGGGATAGACGAGCTTCTGCTGAAGAGGGCGGAAAGGAGCTTTCGGTACCTGGGGATCCAGGTAGCTAAGAGTTGGGGGGCCCTGCATAAGCTCAATTTGACGAGGGTAGTGGAGCAGATGAAGGAGGATTTTAAAAGATGGGATATGTTGCCACTCTCACTAGCGGGTAGGGTGCAGTCGATTAAAGTGACGGTCCTTCCGAGGTTTCTCTTTGCGTTCCAGTGCCTTCCCATTTTGATCCCTAAGGCCTTTTTCAAACGGGTAAGCAGGAGCATCATGGGATTTGTGTGGGCGAATAAGACCCCGAGGGTGAAGAGGGTGCTTTTGGAGCGTAGCAGGGACAGAGGGGGCTGGCGTTGCCGAACCTATGTGGCTATTATTGGGCAGCCAATATGGCGATGATTCGTAAGTGGGTAATGGAGGGAGAGGGGGCGGCGTGGAAGAGGCTAGAGATGACGCCTGTGTGGGCACGAGTCTAAGGGCGCTGGTGACGGCACCGCTGCCGCTCCCGCCGACAAGGTGCACCACGAGTCCGGTGGTGGCGGCGACTCTGAAGATCTGGGGGCAGTGGAGGCGACACAGGGGCGAGATGGGAGCCTTGATTTGGTCCCCGATTCAAGAGAACCATCGGTTTGTTCCGGGAAGGATGGATGGGGGGTTTCTGAGCTGGTATTGGGCAGGGATCAAAGAATGGGAGACCTGTTCATTGATGGGGCGTTTGCGAGCCTCGGGGTGCTGGAGGAGAAATTTGGGCTACCCCCGGGGAACGCTTTCAGGTATGTGCAGATGATGGCGTTTGTGAAACGACAGGTGAGGGAATTCCCGCTGCTTCCAGCATGCAGGATTCAGGACAGGGTGATCTCGGGGGTGTGGGTTGGAGAGGGCAAGGTCTCAGTGATTTACCTGGAGCTGCAAGAGGAGGAGGCGGCCTCGGTGGAGGAGCTGAAGGGCAAGTGTGGGGAGGAGCTCGGGGAGGAGATCGATGAGGGGTTGTGGGCTGATGCCCTGAGCAGCGTTAATTCTTCCTCCTCTTGCGCTAGGCTCAGCCTAATAGTTTAAAGTTGTTCACAGAGCGCATATGACAGGGGCGAGGTTGAGTAGGTTCTTTGGGGCGGAGGACAGATGTTTGAGGTGCTCGGGGAGCCCAGTTAATGTTCTGGACGTGCCCGGCGCTAGATGGATTTTGGAGGGGCTTTGCGAGGACTATGTCCAAGGTGGTGAACACCCGGGTCAAGCTGAGCTGGGGGGTAGCATTATTCGGGGTATCGGATGAGCCGGGAGTGCAGGAGGCGAAAGAGGCCGGTATTCTGGCCTTTGCGTCCCTGGTAGCCCGACAGAGGATTTTGCTACTGTGGAAGGATGCAAAGCCCCCTAGCTTCGAAGCTTGGATTAATGACATGGCTGGGTTCATCAAGTTGGAGAGGATAAAGTTTGCCTTGCGAAGGTCTGTGCAGGGGTTCTTCAAGCGGTGGCAACCGTTCCTAGACTTTATTGCGGAGCGTTAGGAGGAGGTCAGCAGCAGCTGCAACCCAGGGGGGAGGGGGGGGGTTCCTCTTGGGGTGGCGTTGGGGTTAGAGTGGGGTGTTTCCCAATCTGTGTTCTTATTGTTATATGGGGGTGATGCACAATCAATGACTACTAAGGCGAGGTTGTAGTCCAACTGAAGGCTTTAATAAGCTCGATGTTTCCCCCAGCAGCTCAGGTACAGAAAGGAAGCTGCTGGGGCGGCACGGGATCTTATACCCCGCCTTGCAGGGTGGAGCTACCATACAGGCTCGACCATTGGAAAGCATACATTATCTATCAATGGTGTTCCAGCATTTCTAGGTACCGTAATGCCTCTACACAGATTACCACATTCACCCCCTGTTAAAAAAAAGAGTCCGGCATGGGTGGTGGCTTGGTATTACAACATGGTAACGAGGTAGAAGTTATGGTTATGGTTATGGTTACGTAATGCCTCCGTACAGCGTTTTGCCTTATTATCGTAACTATTTACAATTTTACAATTTTACAATTAACTATATACACGTTAAAATGAAGCAATCAGTCGATCGGGGGCCCTGGTCGTCCTCTGTGATTGTTAAAGCTTTGGTGGTGACGGCGGTGGAGGTTCGGGCATCTGTGACTCCGGGCGCGTGGTTTTGATCTCTGTGGCAGCTTCAACACCCCTAGACGGCGCTGGTGGGGAAGCTGATTGACCTGGGAAGGGAGCGCTGCGGGGTGCATCGGTCAGCGGGGGGGCCTATACAGGGCCGGCAGAAGAACTGATCCACCTGGGAAGGGGGCAGCTGTAAGGTGCACCGGTGGGATGGGGGGTGGGACTGGTCGCGGGGGTGTGCGCGGGGATCCGGCGGGCACCAGGTCTCGTAGGGAGATTGTGTCTTGTCGGCCGTCGGGCTATGCCACGTAGGCGTACTGGGTGTTAGCATGGAGACGATGGACCCTCTCGACCAACGGGTCCTACTTGTGCACCCGCACGTGTTTTCGGAGCAGGATGGGTCCGGGGGCTGCCAGCCAGGTCGGGAGCGAGGTCCCAGTGGAGGACTTCCTGGGGAAAACAAGGAGACGTTCGTGAGGTGTTTGGTTGGTCGTGGTGCAGAGCAGGGACCGGATGAAGTGAAGGACATCCGGGAGGACTTCCTGCCAGCGGCAGACTGGGAGATTTCTGGACCTTAGAGCCAGTCGGACGGTCTTCCTGACCGTTCCGTTCTCCCTGTCTACCTGTCCGTTACCCCGGGGGTTCTAACTGGTCGTCCTGCTCGAGGCAATGCCATTGCTGAGCACGAATTGACGCAGTTCGTCACTCATAAAGGAGGACCCCCTATCGCTATGTATGTAAGCGGGGAACCCGAACAGTGTAAAGATGCTATGGAGGGCTTTGATGACAGTGGTTGCGGTCATGTCGGGGCAGGTGATGGCGGATGGGAATCGGGAATACTCGTCAATCACGTTCAGGAAATACATGTTGCGGTCGGTGGAGGGGAGGGGACCTTTGAATCCGTGCTTTCTCTGGCCGGTAGAAGTGTGGCTTGCACTCCGCGCAGATTTGGCAATTCCTGGTGACTGTCCTGACCTCCTCGATAGAGTAGGGCAGGTTGCGGTTCTTGACAAAATGGAAGAAGCGAGTGACCCCGGGTGGCAAAGGTCCTCGTGGAGGGCTCGGAGGCGGTCCACTTGTGCGTTGGCACATGTGCCGCGGGACAGGGCATCAGGAGGCTCGTTTAGCTTCCCGGGACGATCTTGTAGTTATAGGTGGAGAGTTCGATCCTCCACCGCAAGATCTTATCGTTTTTTATCTTGCCCTGCTGTGCATTATAGAACATGAAGGCGACCGACCATTGGTCAGTGAGGAGAGTGAATCTCCTGCCGGTCAGGTAATGCCTCCAAAGTCGCACAGCTTATCCTATGGCCTGGGCCTCCTTTTCGACTGAGGAGTGGCGGTTTTCGGAAGCATGAAGGGTACGTGAGAAGAAGGCCACGGGTCTGCCCGCTTGGTTGAGGGTGGCCGCCAGAGCTACGTCGGACGCGTTGCACTTGACCTGGAAAGGGAGGGACTCGTCGATGGCATGCATCGTGGCCTTTGCAGTATCTGCTTTGATGCGGCTGAAGGCCTGGCGGGCCTCTATTGACGGGAAAAACTGTGGATTGGATCAGAGGACGGGCCTTGTCTGCATAGTTGGGGACCCACTGGGCATAGTAAGAAAAAAAACCTAGGCAGCGCTTCAGGGCCTTGGAGCAGTGATGGAGGGGGAACTCCATAAGGGGGCGCATGCGTTCAGGGTCGGGGCCTATAACTCCATTTCGCACTACGTAGCCGAGGATGGCTAGGCGGTCGGTGCTAAACACGCATTTATCCTTGTTATACGTAAGGTTAAGGATTTTCGCGGTCTGGAGGAATTTTCGGAGGTTGGTGTCATGGTCCTGCTGGTCGTGGCCGCAGGTGGTGACATTATCGAGATACGGGAATGTTGCCTGTAAACCGTATCGGTCAACCATTCGGTCCATCTCTCGCTGGAAGACCGAGACCCCGTGACACCGAAGGGAACCCTTAAAAAGTGGTGGAGCCGCCCATCTGCCTCGAAGGCAGTGTACTTGCGGTCACTCGTGCGGATGGGGAGCTGGTGGTAGGCGGACTTAAAGTTCACCGTGGAGAAGACCTTGTATTGCACGATCCTGTTTGCCAGGTCGGATATGCGGGGGAGAGGGTACGCGTCCAGCTGGGTAAACCTGTTGATGGTCTGACTGTAGTCGATGACCATCCCATTCTTCTACCCGGTCTTTACCACCACTACTTGAGCTCTCCAGGGACTGTTGCTAGCTTCGATGACTCCTTCCCTCAGTAGCCGTTGGACCTCTGACCTAATAAAGTTCCGGTCCTGGGCACTGTACCGTCTGCTCCTGGTGGCGACGGGTTTGCAATCCGGGGTGAGGTTCGCAAACAGGGAAGGCGGATCGACCTCGAGGGTCGCGAGGCTGCAGACAGGGCCGCCGAATTTGAAAGTTAGACTTTAGAGGTTGCACTGGAAGTCTAACCCTAGGAGTGTGGCTGCGCAGAGGAAGGACGTAGAGCCGGTAATTTTTGATCTCCCTTCCCTGGACCGTGAGGTTTGCTACACAGAACCCTTTTATCTCTACTGAGTGGGAACCGGAGGCCAGGGAGATTTTTTGATTAACAGGATGGACGGGGAGAGAACAGCACCTTACTGTGTAGGGGTGTATGAAGCTCTCCATGCTCCCAGAGTCCATTGAGCAGGACGTCTCGTGTCCGTTGATTAGCACCGTTGTTGTAGCAGTTGAGAGTGTTCGAGGCAGAGACTGGTCCAGGGTCACTGAGGCTAATCGTGGCAGCAGCTGGGTGTTCTCGTCGGGCAGTGTGTGGTCATCTGCACTGAGGTCCTGGGAGTCCATCCAAGATGGCGGCGCCTACTGGTCGCACGTGGCTGTGGGTGCACAAAATTGGCGGCACCCATCCATCACACGGGGCGTCAGTGGAACAGGATGGTGGTGCCCGGAGGCCACACGTGGTCCTGGAGGAGGAAGATGGCGGCGCTCGCTGGCCGCACGGGGCCCATGGAGAGGGTTGCAGTGGCGGTTCGCATTCGCTTCCGGAGACCGCAGCAATCGCCCGGGCCTGACATACCGCCACGAAGTGGCCCTTTTTGCCGCACCCATTACAGGTGGACGAACGGGCTGGGCAGCGCTGTCGGGGGTGTTTGGCTTGCCCGCAAAAATAGCAGCGGGGCCCCCCGGGATTGCTGGGCCGTCTTGCAGCGCAAGCTTGTGGGGGAGTGTTGCGTGGTCGGGGGCATAGGCGTGGGCGTTTCGGGAGGCCACATCCAGGGAGCCGGCAAGGGCCCGTGCCTCCTTGAGGCTAGAGTTTCTTTATCGAGCAAATGCTGCCGGATTTGAGAGGGCAGCATACCCGCAATGAAAGCGTCCAAAATCAACAGTTCAGTGTGGTTGTTTGCTGCAATTTGCGAGAAACTGCAGTTTCTCCCCAACACTAGGAGCGCACGGTAGAAGTCTTCCAGTGACTCACCAGGAATTTGTCGCCTCATGCTAGTAGATGCTGGGCGTAGACCTGATTCACAGGGCGAATGTAATGTCCTTTCAGCAACTCCATCGCGGCATCGAAGTCGTCCGCGTCCTCTATGAGGGTGTAGACTTCTGCGCTCACCCTCTAGTGCAGGATCTGCAGTTTCTGTTCTCTTGTGGGTGTGTTTTCTGCCGTTCCGAGGTAGCCGTTGAAGCACGCCAGCCAGTGCTTGAAAGTTGCCGCTGAGTTTACTACGTGGGGCTGAGTTGCAGACACTCCGGCTTGATTCGGAGCTCCATTCTTTAAATCTAGCTTATTAAATTGATGCACGATCAATTCCAGCATTACTAGGTACTGTAATACCTCTACACAGATTACCACAGGGGGGCTACTGTATTTTGGGGAGATCCCTATGTATAATTCTTGCGCGTTGTGTTCTTGTTTCTTTTTTCTGTAGGGGGGGGGGATTTTGTTGAAAATCGGCTGAAAACGTGAACAAATATTTTTTTTTTAAAAAAGAGAAGCCCTCTGGTTGTAGGGCACAGTCCGGTGAAGCAGGAGTGAGTCAAGTCTCCGTGAAACAGAGCACACAGCAGTCCCTTAGTTCTCCTTGAAAAGTGAGTCTGGCTTTAAGTTCATCTAGCTTGTTTTCTAGAGATTGGACATTAGCTAAGAGTAAGCTGGGCAGAGGGGCTTTGGGGTCGCGTTGTTTCACTCTCGCCTGCAGGCCTGCATGTTTTCCACGCTTCCTGGAGTGACTGCTTCTTTTTGAGCCTGGGAGATGGTGAAAGTATGCAGTGTTAAGGGAATAGTTCTGTCCAATGAGGTTATTCACTCTGGTCGGTGTGTGGATGGAGGATTTGTTGCCTTGCTTGCGGTTCCTGCGTCGGTAGGTGGAGCTGCGCGGTCGAGCGTTCCGGATCGCTGTCGGGCTGCGGTTTGGCTTCACAGGTTGGTGGACGCCAGACCACACTCCGGCGTGGATGGGTCGAAGGCCGGTGAGTGGATAATTCTGGGGTCGCGGTTGTGGATGAGGTGATGGCCAGGTCTGTGTGTTGGGGTCTGCAGGGTCCTTTTGGGATCGCGGTGTTCCTTCAGAGGACCTCTAGACCTGCAAGTAAATTTACAAGAGCAGAATTAGTGGTTGCTGGCTGTGGGAGTTGATTTTTACGAGTATGGGGCGACTGTGGAGGAGGGGAGTGGAGGGAGTGCTTGGGGCCTGCAGGAGGTTGCAGCTCTCCAGGTCAGAGGGGTTGGGAGCTGGGAGGGAGAGGGCTCCAGCTGCTGGGATGCTAGTCTGGTCGTTGGAGAGCAGCAGAGTGAAGGTCCCGACTTCTGAGGTGTTTCCAGGTCTCTGGGAGCCTGCAGAGTGAGGGTCCTGACTTCTCGGGCGTTTTCCTGGTCTCTGGCAGCCGCTGTAGGGGAATCCCCAGGCCTGGGGCTGCAGCTCCAGCAGCTGCTCACACGTGATCGGCTGGTCTGGGTCGATTTCAGGTAGTCAGTTTCAGGTGTCCCCAGGGTCCTAAAGATCGCCAAATTATTAGTAATTGAATTAGAACATTATTAGAGAGTTTAAAACAGTTAGAATTAAGCTTTAGAAGCATAGAATGAGAGTAAAAGATAGAATTAGAGGGTATGCTGGGCACAGCTTGCAAGAAGTCGCCTCGCTCCGCCGCCATCTCAGATAACTTGGTCACAGACAAGTACACAGCTTCTGTGTATTGTGCAAAGAAGCCAGACCTGACCGAAACTTGCACCCATTAAAAGTCAATCACCATTTCCCCCAGGACAATAGAGTTTGAATCAAGGAACTACAACAGTTGCAGACTAACCAGCGCCACTTCCCCTTATTTGGAAAGGCCTACGTGCCTGGGACAATGACAGCTGGGTCCCGCCAAGGTATCCACCAGGATCAATGAGGGCGATCGAAACCCTATCGATCCATTGGATCTGGAGTTAGGACCGCCCAAAAGCGCGTGAAAGAGGAGAAGGATAAGAAGCCCTGCGCACTAGGGATCGGCCTCTTTTGGACCGGCCTGTGTGCGACCAATTGCAGCATATCAACCAGCCAAGTTCAAGGATCGCCTCCTGAAGGACGAGCCCAGCCGAGACGAACCTGAAGACTTCCAATCGACCCACATGGACACAGATAAAGGCCTTATCTCCCACACAGAGCTGGTCACTCCAAAGTTAAGTAAAGGTCATCTTAGTTATTAGGTTTAGTTTAGCGCATAGCACGTGAATCATTGCATATAAAACAAGTGTGTTTGTTAATCAACTGTCTTTTGAACTGATATACTGGTTGTGTGGTCATTCGGTCAATATAAGAAACAGCTTGTGGTTCACATAGAAATAAAGAAGTCAACAGGACGCAAATTAAATCTAGATAAGAGTGAATATTTTGTGGTGTCTTGGCCAGGGGTGGGGGTGCTGCCATTCCGTAGGGCAGGGACTCACTTTAGATACCTGGGGGTGCAGGTTCCCTGGGATTAGGGGGGGGATTCGTAGGTACAACATTTCTAGTTTGGTGGGGAGGGTGAAAGCTGATCTGGCAGGATGGGATGGTCTCCCTCTGTCACTGGCGGGTCGGGTACAAGCGGTTAAAATGAATGTGCTGCTGCGATTCCTGTTTATTTTTCAATGTCTGCCGATTTTCCTACCAAAGGCATTTTTTTAGAGAGATTGAAGGGATGATTACCTCATTCATATGGGGAAGGAAGGTGGCCAGAATTAGAAAGATGCTACTACAGAGACGAAGGCAGGCAGTGGGTTTGGGTCTTCCGAACATGATGTATTATTACTGGGCAGCGAATGTGGAGAAGGTATGGAGCTGGGTCCGAGGGATTGACTCCCAGTGGGTCAGAATGGAAGCGAGAGGACAACACGGTGGCGCAGTGGGTTAGCCCTGTTGTCTCACGGCGCCGAGGTCCCAGGTTTGATCCCAGCTCTGGGTCATTGTCTGTGTGGCATTTGCACATTCTCCCCGTGTTTGCGTGAGTTTCGCCCCCACAACCCAAAGACGTGCAAGGTAGGTGGATTGAACACACTAAATTGCCCCTTAATTGAAAAAAAATGAATTGGGTACACTAAATTTATAAAAAAGAAAAAGAAACGAATGGAAGAGAGTATGGGTAGGGGGTTGGGATTGAAGGCGCTAGAGACAGCGCCTCTCCTGATGGCCCTGGGAAGATGCTCAGGGAGTCCGGTAGTAATAGCTTTGTTGAGAATTTGGAGGCAGTTTTGCCAGCACTTCAGGTTGGGGGCAGGCTCAAGGGAAATGCCGATTCTGGGGAACCATAGATTTGAGCAAGGGAAGTGGGATGGAAATTTTCGGAGATGGGAGGAGAAAGGAATAAGGACAATAAAAGATTTGTTTCTTGGGGGTCTGTTTGCGGGATTGAAGGAGTTGGGAGCGAAGTATGGGCTGGAGTAGGGGGAAATATTTAGATACATGCAGGTTTGAGACTTTGCTAGAAAGGAGATACAGAGCTTCCCAGTAGAGTGGCTTCCACATTGCTGGAGGAGGTGCTGATGACAGAGGGGCGGGAGAAGGGGGTAGTATCGGCGGTTTAAGGGTCTATTTTGGAGGAGAAGGCGCCACTGGAAGGGATCAAGGCAAAGTGGGAGGAAGAGTTGGGAGAGGATATCGAGGAGGGGTTCTGGTGTGAGGTGCTCCGGAGGGTGAATTCTTGATACTTGAAAAGGTCAAGTTTGAACTGAGGGGAAGGATGGAGGGGTACTACAATTCATGGGCGTTATTCATTATGCACTTTCGAGAATTGGATTACATCGAACATTAGGGGGGTTGCTGGGAGGGTTGGGGGGAGAGGGACTCTATGTGTTAATGGTGACTATGGGTGATTCCTGATTCCTTTTTGTCATTTGTTTATGTTAACATGTGGGCTAATGTTTGGGGTTTGGTGGTAGGATGGGATCGTTGTTATTGATATGGGGATTGACATTGCATTCCTAAGTGATTATTGTTTATTGTTGTGAGTAAATGTTGGAGAAAATGTGAAAAAGGAGGAGAATAAAAGTATTTTTTAAAAAAAGATTTGAACCCGTTATGCAGCAGATGGGGGTGGGACGTGGGGTGGAGCTGCAGAGCTGTCATTACCTGAGGGAAAAATTAATTTTTCTTTTACCACGGGCATAAGGGCTCGTCGGGGATAGACCTTTTTGCGCTAGGGAAGAGGGTACTTCCAGGGGTAACAAAGGTGGAATACTCCGTGATTATAATCTCTGACCACGCGCCACACCACATTGAAATGTGGTTGAAAAAGGGATGGGCCCAACACCCCCCATGGAGGCTTGATGCAGCCATCCTCGTCGATAAGGAATTCTGCACTAAAATATCCCAAGCAATCGAGAATTATGTATCCTGAGTGCAAGATGATGGCGCCGGAGCGAGGCGACTCTCTGCAAGCTCTCCCCAACAGATCCACTTTTAACTTTATTTATACTCGTTCTAACCTTTTAAAAATTAATTCTAAAGCTAACATTATTACTAACCTCTCTCTCTTATGTTCTCTTGCAGGCTTGAACATCCTCCGAGTCCCTTGGAGACCTTGTGACCCGACCCGACCTGACCTCCGTGACCTGGAAGAAGATCGGGCCCAAACCGGAAGTGAAGCCCCGACCTCGATTTGGAGCCGACCCGGGCCTCGGAGCTCCAAACCCGGCCTAACAACCGACGCCAGCCCCCGGATCGCCCGGCCTTGTCCCCGGAGCTCCCGACCCGACCCCCGACGGCAAGACATGGCTCAACGACCCCGAGAGACCCGCCCAGCGACCCGACCCGGAGAGGCCCGCCCAGCAACCCAACCTACCTGGTGATGGAAGAAAGAAAAATCCACATGGAGGCCCCACCGTGCCGACTTCAAAATCCGACCCCAGGAGCGCCCAGGAAGGGAACAGACCATGGGACCTAGCCCAATCTGCCCCAGGAAGCCCCTGCCCACGACCCAGGACCCCAAAAACAACGGAGACCGCGCGCAAGGACCCGAACGCGCTGCAAGGTATTCCCGTGCCCGCAGAACGCCGGGACCCATCCGGATCGCAAACTCACCCCCCCAGCAACCCCTCTACCTCAACCAGCGCCCGGGGCCCTGCCAGACGCGACCCCGGAAATGTAAACAGCGCCCTGGACCCCGCTAGCGCCCTGGACTCCGCCAGCGCCCTGGACCCCGCCAGATGCAACCACCTACTTTCCACAAGTGCGGACGTCTCCCATCGGATCCCAGGATCATCCAGCAGCAGCCGCCGACCGAGAAAGCGAGGGAAACGCCGCGGTCTGCAGGTTAGACTGAAGGAACGCGGTTTCAAGACCCCTCTCCCCAGCATACTCCTGGCAAACGTCCAAGCGATTGAAAACAAGCTGGATGAACTTAACGCCAGACTTACCTCTCAGAGGGAAGTAAGAGACTGCTGTGTGCTCTGTTTCACAGAGACATAGCTCACCCCCGCCTCACCGGACTGTGCCATACAACCTGAAGGCTTCTCTATTCACCGGGCGGACCGCACGGCATCTTCAGGCAAAGCGAAGGGTGGAGGGGTTTGCCTCCTCATCAACTCCTCCTGGTGCTTGGATGTGGTGACCCTGGCGACCTACTGCTCCCCAGACCTGGAATACTTGACCGTAAAGTGCCGCCCATACTATCTTCCACGTGAGTTCACTTCAGCCATTATCACAGCGTTCTACATCCCACCCCAGGCAGAAGTGAGGAAGGCGCTGGATGAACTGTACACAGTCATAAACAACTATGAAACAGAACACCCGGAGGCCCTGTTCATTGTGGCCAGAGACTTCAACAAAGCCAACCTCAAGAGTGTACTGCCAAAATTCCACCAGCACATTTCCTGTACCACCAGGGGTGACAACACTCTTGACCACTGCTACTCAAAAATCAAGGGCGCCTACCGTTCCATCCCCCGACCGCACTTTGGGAAATCAGACCATAAGACTGTGCTCCTTCTCCCGGCTTACAAGCAGAAACTCAAGCGGGAGAACCCAGCTAAGAAGGTTGTGCAGTGCTGGTCCGATGAGACAGAAGAGCTCTTACGTGACTGCTTAGAGACAGTGGATTGGTCCATATTTAAGAACTCAGCGACTAACTTAAATGAGTATGTCACCACCGTCACAGACTTCATCAGCAATGTGTGGACGACTGCGTGCCAAAGAAAGCAGTACGTACGTTCCCCAACCGGAAACCATGGCTCAACTGCGAGATTGACTCCCTACTGAAGGACAGATCTGAGGCGTTCAAGGCAGACGACCCTGTCCTATACAAGAAATCCAGGTACGACCTCCGCAAAGCCATCCGAGATGCCAAGAGAGAATATCAAACTAAACTAGAGTCACAGACAGACTCTCGGCGGTTGTGGCAAGGACAAGCAACATAACGGGCTACAAAGCGAAGCCGAGCAGTATCTCTGGCAGCAGTGCACCCCTCCCCGATGAACTTAATGCATTCTATGCTCGGTTTGAGCAGGTAACCAACAATCCGCTATCGAGTGCCCCAGCAACCCATAATTCACCCATACCCACCATCACAGTTTCCGAAGTCAGATCGGCCTTCCTGAAAGTGAACCCACGGAAGGCGATGGGCCCGGACGGGATCCCCGGTCGTGCACTTAGAGCCTGCGCGGACCAGCTGGCAGAGGTTTTCACAGACATCTTTAACCTATCCCTACTCCACTCCGAGGTCCCCACCTGCTTCAAGAAGACCACCATCATACCGGTACCAAAGAAGAACCAGGCAACGTGCCTCAATGACTACCGCCCGGTGGCCCTGACATCAGTTGTAATGAAGTGCTTCGAGAGGCTGATCATGAAGCGCATCACCTCCATACTCCCGGAACGCCTTGACCCACTTCAATTCGCATACCGTCGCAACCGCTCCACATCAGACGCCATTTCCCTGGCCCTACACTCATCCCTAGAACATCTCGAAAACAAGGACTCCCACATCAGACTCCTATTTATTTATTTTTTTAATAAACAATTTTATTGAGGTAGTTTTTGGCTTTATAAACAGTTGCAGACATCATCAGAAAGGAAGCAAAAAAGGCAAAAATGTGCAAACATCCACGTACTTTCAATACTTCCACCGTAACATATTGCACAAGCCCGCTCCCCTCCCACCGGTACTACCCGCCATATTTTCCCTCCTACTCTACTCTACCCCCCCCCCCCCCCTCCCCCCCACCCCCTGCTGACGCTCACTCTCCCGCAAAGAAGTCAATAAATGGTTGCCACCTCCGGGTGAACCCCTGCACAGATCCCCTCAAGGCGAACTTAATTTTTTCCATCCCCAGGAAACTCGACATGTCCGCAAGCCACCACTCAGTCTTCGGGGGCTTTGAGTCCCTCCACGCCAATAATATTCGTCGCCGGGCTATCAGGGAAGCAAAGGCCAGCACATCGGCCTCTTTCTCCCCCTGGACGCCCGGGTCTTCCGAAACCCCAAAAATTGCCACCCCTGAGCTCATCACCACCCTTGTTTTTAGCACCTGGGACATGACCCCCGCAAATCCCTCCCAGTACCCCCTCAGCTCAGGGCATGCCCAGAACATGTGAACATGGTTCGCTGGTCCTCCCGCGCACCTAGCGCATTTGTCCTCTATCCCGAAAAATTTGCTCATCCGAGCCACCATCATATGGGCCCGGTGAACGACCTTAAATTGGATCAGCCCGAGCCTAGCACATGTCGCGGTCGAGTTTACCCTACTCAGGGCCTCTGCCCACAGCCCATCCTCCATTTCCCCGCCTATCTCCTTCTCCCATTTAAGTTTCAGTTCCTCTGTCTGGGACCCTTCCTCCCTCATGAGCACCTTATAAATACCCGAGACTCTACCCTCCCCTTCGTCCCTCCCAGAGACTATTCTGTCTAGGATCCCCATTGGCGGGAGGCGCGGGAAAGATGGGACCTGTCTACGAACAAAGTCCCGCAACTGTAGGTATCTAAAATCATTTCCCCTTACCAACCCAAATTTCTCCTCCAAGCTCCTCAAACTCACGAAGCTCCCTTCCAGGAACATATCACCCACCCTTCCCGCCCCTGCTCGCCGCCATACTCGGAACCCCCCATCCATTCTGCCGGGGGCAAACCGATGGTTGTCGCAGATTAGCGCCCAGACAGACGCCCCCATCTCCCCCACATGCCTCCTCCACTGGCCCCATATCCGCAGGGTCGCCACCACTACCGGGCTGGTGGTGTACTTGGCCGGCGGCAGCGGTAGAGGAGCCGTGACCAGGGCTTCCAAACTGGAGCCCCTGCATGAAGCCGCCTCCACCCGCTCCCAAATAGACCCCGTACCCACCATCCACTTCCTTATCATAGCGATGTTGGCCGCCCAGTAATAATTGACCAGACTCGGCAAAGCCAGCCCTCCCTCGCTGCGGTTCCTCTCCAACATTGCCTTCTTCACCCGCGGAGACTTTCCCGCCCAGACAAAGCTCATGATCAGCCCGTTAACTCTTTTGAAGAAGGACTGTGGGATAAAGATCGGGAGGCACTGAAAAATAAACAAAAATCGAGGGAGGATTGTCATCTTTACAGTCTGCACCCTCCCTGCCAGCGACAGCGGGAGTGCATCCCATCTCCGAAACTCTCCCTTCATTTGCTCCACCACCCTGGCCAAATTTAACTTATGCAGCCTGCCCCAGTCTCGTGCCACCTGGATTCCCAAATACCGGAAATTTTCCTCAACCAGCCTAAACGGTAGCCCTCTCAATCTGTTCTCCTGGCCCCTTGCCTGGACCACGAACATTTCACTCTTGACCGTATTTAATTTGTATCCTGAGAACTGGCCGAACTCCCTCAGCATTCCCAGTATAGTTCCCATCCCGGCCACTGGGTCCGACACGTACAGGAGCAGGTCGTCTGCATAAAGAGAAACACTGTGTTCAACCCTGCCCCTCACCATCCCCTTCCAACCCTCTGCGGCTCTCAGCGCCATCGCCAGCGGCTCTATGGCCAACGCAAACAGCAGCGGGGAGAGCGGGCAGCCCTGCCTGGTCCCTCGGTACAACCTAAAGTACTCCGACACTTCTCTGTTGGTCCTGACGCTGGCCCTCGGGGCCTGATATAATAATTTGATCCAATCCACCAATCCCTCCCCAAACCCAAACCGTCCGAGCACCTCCCATAGATAGTCCCACTCCACACGGTCAAAGGCCTTCTCGGCGTCCATTGCCACCACTACCTCCACCTCTCTACCCGCCGGGGGCATCATTATCACGTTGAGCAATCTCCTCAGATTGGCCGCCAGCTGCCGACCTTTCACAAACCCCGTTTGATCCTCCCCAATCACCTCCGGTACACAGTCCTCCATTCTACCCGCCAGTACCTTTGCCAGGAGCTTGGCGTCTACATTAATCAGGGAGATTGGCCTGTAGGGTCTTTACCCCGCTTCAATATCAGAGATATGGTGGCTTGTGACATTGTCGGCGACAGGGTCCCTCTGTCCCTTGCCTCATTGAAAACCCTCGCCAAGACCGGGCCCATCAGCTCAGAGAACTTCCTATAAAACTCTACTGGGTATCCATCCGGCCCCGGGGACTTCCCCGACTGCATGGCCTTTAGGCCCCCCAATACCTCCTCTACTCTAATCGGGGCGCCCAGCTCTTCCACTCGCCCCCCCCCCCCAACTGTTGGGAATGTTAACCCGTCCAGAAACCTTTTCATCCCCTCCGGTTCTTCCGGCGGCTCTGAAGTATACAGCTTACGATAGAAGTCCCGGAATACCCTATTCAATTCTGCCGGATCCTCCACTTTACGCCCCCCCTCGTCCCTCACTCTACCTATTTCCCTGGCCGCCTCCCTCCTCCTGAGTTGCTGCGCTAACAGTCTGCTAGCCTTTTTCCCATACTCGTACACCACTCCCCTCGCCTTCCTAAGCTGTTCCACGGCCCTGCTCGTGGATAGTGCCCCCAGTTCCGCCTGTAGCCTCCGCCTCTCCCTGAGTAAAACCTCCCCCGGGGACTCCGCGTGCTCTTCATCTATCCGGCCCATTTCCCTGACCAATCTATCCATCTCTGCCCGGTCTGCCTTGGCTCTGTGGGCCCCAATTGAAATCAGCTCCCCCCCGCACTACTGCCTTTAGCGCCTTCCACACGGTCGCCGCTGAGACCTCCCCAGTGTCATTCACCTGCAGGTAATTTTTTATACATTTCCGAAGCCTCTCGCAGATCCCCTCCTCCGACAGCAGTCCCACATCTAGCCTCCATTGCGGACGTTGATAACTCGCTCCCCCGAACTGCAGGTCCACCCAATGCGGGGCATGGTCTGAAATGGTAATTGCTGAGTATTCCGTGTTCTTTACCTCCCCCATACAGTCCCTGCTTATTACAAAGAAATCTATCCTGGAATATACTTTATGGACGTGCGAGTAAAACGAGTAGCCCCTTCCTGTTGGCTGTCCCTCTCTCCAGGGGTCCACTGCCCCCATTTGCTCCATAAACCATTTCAGCTCCCTTGCCATTGCTGAGAGTCTACCCGTTCTGGGTCATGACCGATCCAAAGTCGGGTCAAGGACCATGTTAAAGTCCCCTCCCATTATTAGCCTGCGAGAATCCAAGTCCGGGATCTTCCCCAGCACTCTTTTAATGAAGTCCACGTCATCCCAGTTCGGGGCATATATATTCACCAGCACCACCCTTCTCCCCTCCAGTCTGCCCCGTACCATCAGGTATCTGCCCCCCCTGTCTACGGATATGCCCTCTGCCTCAAATTGCACGCGCTTGTTGATCATGATTGCCACCCCTCTGGACTTCGAGTCCAAGTCCGAGTGGAAGACCTGGCTAATCCAGCCCTTCCTTAGCCTGGTCTGGTCTGACACTTTCAGATGTGTCTCCTGCAACATAATTACGTCCGCCCTCAGGGCCCACAAGTGCGCGAACACCCGCGCCCTCTTAACCGGCCCATTCAGTCCCTTGACGTTCCAGGTGATCAGCCTGGTCGGGGGGCACATCCCACCCCCCCACCCCGCCGGTCAGCCATAGCCTTTCTCGGGCCGGCCCCTGACCCGTGCGTCGCGCCATTCCTGGCCCGCCCTATAGCTGCCTCCACCCTCGACCTCCTTTCCAGTGCCTATTTCAAGTCCCTCTCCCGTCAGCAGAACAATCCCCCCCTCCCCTAACCCCATCCCCCGATACCCCCACCCCCGCCATCTACTGGCTGTAACTTCCCCCCCCATCTGACTTCCTTGACTAGCCAATCTGCTAGCCCGGTGACTCAACACTCCGGCGCCTTCCTGTCCCATTCCCCTTGTTCCCCCGTCCTCCTCCCCACCCACTGGGGCAAGCCGGCTCCAGTGTCTTCCGCGAGCTGCACAAAAAGCCCAAACAGGAAAAAAAAACAACAAAAAAAAGGGACAAAACCACAGAAAAAAGAGAAAAAGCACATCAATGTCCATGAACAAAGGAAAGAGTCTCAAATGTTCCGCTTGGCCCCTTTGGCCCAGCAAACCGTTGCGCAGCAGTCCAGGCACATTCGGCGTTCCTTCGTTCCTTCCCCAGACTCCTATTTATTGACTACAACTCCGCCTTCAAAACCATAACCCCAGCCAAGCTCATATCAAAGCTCCAAAACCTAGGACTTGGCTCTCCACTCTGCAACTGGATCCTTGACTTTCTGACCAACAGACCACAGGCAGTAAGAATGAACACCAACACCTCCTCCACAATAGTCCTCAATACCGGTGCCCCACAAGGCTGTGTACTTAGCCCCCTACTCTACTCCCTGTACACACAAGACTGCATGGCAAAACTGGGTTCCAACTCCATCTACAAGTTTGCTGACGATACGACCATAGTGGGCCGGATCTCGAATAACGACGAGTCCGAATACAGGAGGGAGATAGAGAACCTAGTGGAGTGGTGCAGCGACAACAATCTCTCCCTTAATGCCAGCAAAACTAAAGAGCTGGTCATCGACTTCAGGAAGCAAAGTACTGTGCACACCCCTGTCAGCATCAACGGAGCCGAGGTAGAGATGGTGAGCAGTTTCAAATTCCTAGGGGTGCACATCACCAAAAATCTATCCTGGTCCACTCATGTCGACGCTATCACCAAGAAAGCACAACAGCGCCTTTACTTCCTCAGGAAACTAAGGAAATTCGGCATGTCCACATTAACCCTTACCAACTTTTACAGATGCACTATAGAGAGCATCCTATCGGGCTGCATCACAGCCTGGTATGGCAACTGCTCGGCCCAGGACCGCAAGGAACTTCAGAGAGTCGTGAATACCGCCCAGTCCATCACACGAACCTGCCTCCCATCCATTGATTCCATCTACACCTCCCGCTGCCGGGGGAAAGCAGGCAGCATTATCAAGGATCCCTCCCACCCGGCTTACTCACTTTTCCAACTTCTTCCATCGGGCAGGAGATTCAGAAGTCTGAGAACACGGACGAACAGACTCAAAAACAGCTTCTTCCCCACTGTCACCAGACTCCTAAATGACCCTCTTATGGACTGACCTCATTAACACTACACCCGTGTCTGCTTCATCCGATGCCAATGCTTATGTAGTACATTGTATATATTGAGTTGCCCTATTATGTATTCTCATGTATTTTCTTGAATTCTGTTTAATTCCCTTTTCTTCCCATGTACTGAATGATCTGTTGAGCTGCTTGCAGAAAAATAGTTTTCACTGTACCTCGGTACACGTGACAATAAACAAATCCAATCCAATCCAATCCAATCTTGCAACCAGAACGGGGAGGTCTCACCCTCCATGTTCTGGGAGGCACTGAAGGCGGTGATGAGAGGCAAAATGATAGTTTACAGGGTCCTTAGGGACAGTGAGAAAACGGCAGTCGAGCAGTGGCTGATCAACTCTATACTGCAGGTGGATTGGCAATACTCCATGGCCCCAACCGTGGAACTGATGGCGGAAAGCAAAAAGCTGCAGATGGAATTTGACCTGCTCTCTACACGGAAGGCAGTTCACCAGCTCGCCAGGTATGGCGGGTCATTCATAAACATGGAGGCAAGTTCAGCCGCATGCCAGCACACCAGTTGAGAAAACAGGCGGCCGTGAAAGAGGTCAATAAGACCCTTATGAACTTTCACCGAGGGCTATACACCTCTGAACCGCTGGAGGGAGTCTCAGGGATGGAACAGTTCCTCGACAGACCCAATGGTGGGGGAATGACAGGAAACAAGTACTATAAGCACTGCTGGGGCTTGGCAAAATCGTGGAGTGCATCAACCTCGTACAATCAGGAAAAGGACCAGGACCAGATGGCTTCCTGGGAGACTTTTACAAAATATTCTCAGCAATAGGGGGCAGCACGGTAGCATGGTGGTTAGCATAAATGCTTCACAGCTCCAGGGTCCCAGGTTCGATTCCCGGCTGGGTCACTGTCTGTGCGGAGTCTGCACGTCCTCCCCGTGTGTGCGTGGGTTTCCTCCGGGTGCTCCGGTTTCCTCCCACAGTCCAAAGATGTGCGGGTTAGGTGGATTGGCCATGCTAAATTGCCCATAGTGTCATAAAATGTAAGGTTAAGGGGGGGTTGTTGGGTTGCGGGTATGGGGTGGATACGTGGGTTTGAGTAGGGTGATCATTGCTCGGCGCAACATCGAGGGCCGAAGGGCCTGTTCTGTGCTGTACTGTTCTATCTATAAGAATATTCTCGTACCTTCGTGAGATGTTCACTGACTCACTGTCAAAGGGGGCCTGCTGCCCATGCTGGCCACGCTGGTCCAGACCTCAATCTCATTGATCCCCAAAAAGGACAAAGACCTGGCAGAGTGTGGATCATACTGATCCATTACTCTCTTAAGTACTGATGCAAAATTCTTCATGGAAGCACTGGCAAAGCGGTCGGAAAGTTACCTGCCAGAATTCATTGCAGAAGATCAGACCAAGTTTGTTCAGGGCAGATGGCTAACAGCACTCATTAGACTCCTGCTGAATGTAAACCTAATAGAATTCTTTGAGGAAGTGACAAAGTTAATTGATGAGGGAAGGGCTGTAGATGTCATATACATGGACTTCAGTAAAGCATTTGATAAAGTTTCCCATGGCAAGTTGACGGAAAAAGCGAAGTCGTATGGGGTTCAGGGTGTACTAGCTGGATGGATAAAGAACTGGCTGGGCAACAGAAGACAGAGAGTAGTGGTGGAAGGGAGTGTCTCAAAATGGAGAAAGGTGAATAATGGTGTTCCACAGGGATCCGTGCTCGGC